>NW_015164733.1:49643-72203 GCF_001447785.1 Gekko japonicus
CCCCTACAAACATTGTTAGTCCCCTGTCTATACTGAGTAACTGTACATCGCTTTGAGCCCACTAGGGAAAGCGATTAATAAATGGAAAGTATTATTATTATTATTATTATTATTATTATTATTATTATTATTATTAATTTGAAAGTGGTTCCCCTCATCCTTTATGGCTCAACTATTTGGATTAAAGCTATCTCCAATAACATCGATCAACCCTTAGCCCAGTTTTTAAGGAGAGTACTGAATATTCCCTGCTGCGTGTCAAACATTGTATTGTGGGCAGAATTTGGACAGACATCCTTGGAAGCCAGAGCATGGTTTTATGCCTTTAAACTGAGATTAAAACAGATGTGTGCTGAAGTTGCTTTGTTAGCCGCTCTAAATTGAGATACCCACAATTTGATTTGGATGAAAGCCCTGGATGAGAAACTGATGGAAGTTGGAATGTCAATTGATTATATTTTTGAGATGGGCAAAACCAATGCATTTTCTCTGATCAAAAAGCATGTGCAAGAAATTGATTATAGTAGTCTGATCCCGATTGCCCGCAAAGTTTGCTCACCCCTATCTTTTAGTCTTTCTTCCCCCTCCTATAGGTACTATCTTACCATCCCATGTCAATGTAGAGCCTTTGTGTTTGCAAGATTGAATATTATTCCTGCAATGGTTTTTACAGGGGAGATTTCTGAATAGGCCCTCTTCTGACAGAATCTCCCCTTGTGGCCCTAATAGGAGAGACACAGCCTTCTGTGCCCTGCCTGAATGCAGGTTCTTCAAGAATATAAGGGATTACTATATTAAGCCTTTAATCAACTAACCACCCCCTACACTATGGAAGGAGCTGTGATAGCTCAAGTGGTTAAGATGCTGAACTGCAGGCTGTGGAAGGTCCGTAGTTCAGCGGTTCAAGACCCGAGTGTGCCGCATGACGGAGTGAGCGTCTCTAGTTCCAGCTCCTGCCAACCTAGCAGTTCGAAAGCAAGAAATTGCAAGTAAATAAATAGGTACCACTTCAGTGGGAAGGTAACAGCGTTCCATGCGCCTTAGTGTTTAGCCATGCCGGCCACGTGACCACGGAAACGTCTTTGGACAGCGCTGGCTCTTTGGCTTTGAAACGGAGATGAGCACCGCAACCTTAGAGTCGGACTCGACTGGCTTTCGAGCAAGGGAACCTTACACTATGGAAACCCCGGCTCTTTTGCTCAGCGATAAGGATCCTAAGTTTACTCTAGCAAACCCCCCCCCCCAAACCCCTCCTTGGTCAAGGTGCTTCTGGACCCAAACTTAGCTGTTCTCCCGCAAACCCACGTGGCTGCCCCCCCCCCCCCCAGCGGTCCTACATTTGGTGGTGGATATTCTTCCGAGAGCGCGGATTCACGCTTCTTCATAGTTCTTACATGATTTATTTATTAGGGACCTTTGTTATCACACCTGTCACAGAGAAATACCAGTTTAAACAAGCAAGGCACAAAGTCAACAAACTTAAGCAAACAATCCTCTAAATCTCCTGGGCTGGTGCAGGATCCATTGAGGTGGTCCACCAAGGCTGCAAAGCCAAGAGCCGCCCGTCTCTTACCAATGGTTTGCACCTGTGCCTCCCCCAAGGATTTAAGTTCCCGCAACCGGAGGGGAAACAGCACTTAGTGTCAGCAAGCTGCCAAATTTCTTTTCTGTTGGTTCTCCATATATGCGCTTGATTGCTTTCGCTTTCATATGTAGACCTGTTGATGCGCTTAATTGCTTAGCTGCTGGAACGTCTATATCTCTCAAGGCCACAGGTGGTTGCTGCTGGATAGTTGCTTGGGTGATCTCACGGAATACCGTGGGAAGGAGATATGTTATGCCGCCTAGAAGCGTTGGCTCCCAGGCCTGATGGCGCGCGCGGGAACTCCCGTAATTGGGCCTCAGTTGTTTGAATGTACTATAACCTGCCATGCTCGTTGCTCCCCCCTCATTCCTAACAGTGATCCTATACATGCACCTATAGCTTCAAAATAAAGTAAAACCTTTCTACAAGTGTACTTCATTGATGCTGTGGGGAAGCCTGACACTTAGCCTGGATCTCACACAGCGGGCAGCCATCTTCCCACAATTCCCTCCCTCTGGCCATGGCACGGCTTCAGGCATCTGCAGTCAAAGCCCAGGGTTTGTTCTAAAGGAAAGGAAGCTTGTTGTGTAGGAAGCTCGTCATTCATAGCGGTGAGATCTAAACATGGCATTGTGGTAAATTTTCTCACTCTTCATTTTAAATATGTGCAGATAAGAATGGGTTTTCTTGAGTCTTTCCCTCCTCGCTCCCCACCCGTACCTTGTCAACAGTGTGGTGGAATGCTCTGGGAATAGTGTTTTAGATGCATGAACGCTGATCTGAATTTAGCCACGGATCACCGCCTCTCGGCTTCAGTTCCCCATTGGTACAGTGATAGGAACAGCAGTAAACTGCCAGAGAAGGTGGGGTAAAGAACCCAGGTTGGCTATAAATTTCAGTGGGAGGAAGATATATCGGTCTGGCTTTGCAGAGATGGCATTATCATCCCTCCCATCCGTCCAGGGAGTCACCAAGGACACGCTCAAGACCTGCATAGCTTCGTATGTGTAACAAAAGTGAGGCACTGATATTGATGGCATTCCAAGTGAAACAGACTGAACCAACATGATTCATGTTTCTGCATCTACCTTTTTCTGAACAACTAAATGAAGCATGATTAAGTGGCCAGAGAATGAGCTGCCTTCAGAGAAGGGTTCCAGTTATAGCCAGGGTATAACGAAAGGGCTCATCTTCCTCTAATGGATTTCTCACCTGAACTGTGTGTAAATCTGCCCTGAGTCCAAGTGAGAAAAGCAGACAATAAAATAATTTTGTTGTTGTTGTTCAGTCGCACAGTTGAGTCCGACGCTTTGCAACCCCATGGACCAGCTCCCGCCAGGCCCTCCTGTCTTCCGCCGTCCTCTGAAGTTGGCTCAATTTCATGTTCGTTGCATCGATGACACTGTCCAACCATCTCATCCTTTGCCGTCCCCTCTTCTTTGACCTTCAATCTTTCCCAGCATCAGGGTCTTCTCCTCCAGGGAGTGCTCCCTTCTCATTGGGTGGCCAAAGTATTTGAGCTTCAGTTTCATTATCTAGCCTTCCAGGGAACAGTCAGGATTGATTTCTTTTAGGATTGACTGATTTGATCTTCTTGCAGTCCAATAAAATAAAATAACATAAATAAAAAAATAAAATTTTAATGAAAAGAGTCTTGCTGTATGGCAGCCTTCATCCTCATGTTCCAAGCAGATAGGTGTTTCAACCAGGTAAAAGCAATACATAAGCTTACAAAACAGATGAGGCTGTCCCCTGCAAGGATGGGCCTGCGACAGTCGGTCAGGCTGTGGGCACAGGTGATGAAATTGCAGAGGAACTGATCAAAAATGCTTTGGCAACCTGCTGAGTCAGGGAGGAGATTGGCCCAGGGATCCTGGAGGTTTTTTGCCTTCCTCTGGGCACAGAGCGGGGGGGGGGGGTCACTGGGGGAGTAGCTGTGAATGTCCTGCATTGTGCGTGGGGTTGGACTAGATGACCCTGGGATCCCTTCCATCTCTATATGTTTTTATGAGTCTCTTGCACCATGCTCAGAATTACCTCCCACATCTCATATCCACTTTGTTACAATTGGGAAAAGAAATGTAGTTCAAAAACAGTTAGGAAAATTTCCGGGACTGTCTGATACCCAAGATCAAAACAGTATCGAGAAGCACTGCGAGTTGTTGGAAAGATATACGACAGCTGGCTGCCCAGGCTGTAGGTAGGGACACCCACACCCACACACCCCGCAATCTCAGTTTGTGGTCAGTGTGGCAAAATAGCATGGGGCCGTAGGAGGAGGAGTCCAGAATGAGCAGGCCCCAGATGGAGCCTTGATGATTGAGTCAGACTGCATAAAGAAGCCCTTGGGGTGGGGGGGAGGGGGGCTACAACCGGAATTCTGGAAGGAAGGAAGCAGCAGCGTGGAGTTGCTCGGTGTGGCTTATCTTGCATTGGTGCTGTACCCTGAAACTTTTTTGATCGCTGAATGAGGCTAGGTTGGAGCACCAATGGGCTCACCAGTTCGGGTGCGCTGCAGATTAAGCCAAGTACTTATAGGTGGCCTTACGGTGACAACTCAGGTCAGGTAAGAAACTATAAGGCCGCCCAGGTTCAGGTGTTAAGATGAGCAAAACTGCAGGTGGTTTCCTCAGGCTTGGCTCAGGTGAATCCCGGCTTTTAAGTAGTGCAGGACTGCTCGCCGTTCATTCCCAGCGCCTATCCTTTTTGGAGCACCTGGCTTGTACCGGATAATCTTGTGAGAAGCTCAGTGTAGAGCCAGGCCCAATACTCCGCAGTCGACTCTGCCACTCACTTCCCTGCAAGGTGGGCTTGGCTGGCAGTTGTTGGCTTTCCCTGCAAGGAATGAGTCACACCACTGAAAGGGGAGTGAGTGTCGAAGGGAGAATTCCCCCTTCCCATCATGTGCTGATCCCAAAAAGGCCTTTGCTCTTCCTTCCTTCCTTCAGCATCGCCCCTGGAAGGGGCAACTCGCTTTCCGCTGGGGGCAGCAAATCACTGTTGGCTGGGAGCTCCTGAGAGGAGGGAGGCACACAGTCTGAAGGAGACCTCTCTTACAGCCTCTGAAGACCTCCTCTCCTTTCCTTAAGGCCGCGTGTTCCCCAGAGCAGCTCTCAACGTGCCCCTCTTGCACTCTTCCCGCCCTCCTCCCGTCGCTGGTTACCATGGAGAGTGCAGGGCTGGCTCCATTCAAGCAGCTCCCTGAATAGGCTTGGAGGGTGATGGATGGTGAGAGTCTCTGATCCCTCCACCTCCCTCCTCTCCCGAGCACCGCCCCCGCCTGGTTCTTGACATTTCACTCGCCAGAGAATGGCTGTCACCGAGAGGAGCCTGAAAGGGAGGCTGGCAGGGTCCCGCTGAGGCGCTCTTTCAGTCTCGTGGATGAGATCAGCCGCCGTGAGAAGGTCTTGGGGACTCGGCCACAAAGCTGCATCGGCAAGCGAGTCAGCCGAAGCATGGATGCTCACTTGGGTGTCTCTGCCTCCCGGTTCCCATCCGGAGTCCTCCAAAACACACCGTCCCTCCGTTCCGTCCTCGGCAGGAGGTGATGCGAGTTGAAAGAACAGGTGAGCCATTCTGAGTCTGAGGAATGAAACAGCATTTCGTATCGGAGTCGTCTTGTCCTCCTTCCTGGCTGCAGCGCTGAAGCTATTCTTAAACAGCAACTATTCTCACGAGTGCCAAGAGTTTTCTATCACTTCAGTTGGCTTAGCCTGCGGAATGCCTCTGTCTTGTCTTAGGGCTCTTTTTGTTTTCTTATTCCTGCTGGGTGATTTAGGAATGTAGCCAGGTCTTACTCTAGAGACGAGGTTCAGATTAGATTGCTTAGCACAAATCAAAAGCTATCTGAAAATCCGAGGTGTAGTTGTGACAGTTTTGTAGCACTGCTGAGTAGATTCATAGCCCTGCCACTCGATGAAGAATTACATGGCGTTTTATGCTCGCTGGGGTGGCAAAGAAACCCTTTTTGAGAGGTATGTGACTGGTAGTCGTTCCCGTTGGATATATTGGTCTGTCTAAATGTTGCATTCTTATCCTGCCTTTCCCCGCAGGAGGTCAGGGCAGCATGTGGGGGTCCCTCCCTCTTTAACTTCACAACAGTCTGGCAGAGTAGGCGAGGGTGAGGGCAGCTAGCCCAAGGCCATCCATTCTGGGGAGCTTCCTGGCCAAAAGGGAGACTTGACCCCGGATCTCTCTGGTCCTTGACTGATGAGAGTCTGCTCATAACCTCACACCAGTTCTCATGGTGAACATTTACCTCTTTTCTGCTTCTACTGCCAATGGGGTGAGAATCTCTATTTTGTGGCAATGTAGACTTAGTCTCCTCGGAGATGGGTAACTGTTAGGTAAGGAAGTCTTCTGCTACCACCAGACATTTCCCCACCTGTCCCAAAGTTTTGATTCTCCCTAGCCTTTCAAGCCCTGTTTCACCTTGGATGTTTTCCTGTCGGTGCAGAGGTGATCTCCCCGTTTGCTATCACAGGGCTGTGTCTGCTTCCTGAGGTTTACAGTAGGTTTGTGTGGCCAAAGACGGGGCTGACTTTTGTTTGGTACTCCTGAGGGATTCTCCCGTTGCACCGTTCGTGTCTGCTGGAAAGGACGGTGTTCTATTTTATGCTCAGCTGATCTAAATATAATGAACATATTGAGGTGGCTGGGAAAATCTCCTTTCCCCACCTACGATTCACGCCGTGGTTGTTCAGCTTCTGTTTCCACCAGATTAATCAGATGTGTTAGCCAGAGGGAGACACCATCGTGCTGAGTTCAGGAAACTCTCTGGTGGGAAGCTGGAGACTTAGGGCTAGGTCTGAAGTTTGATCTGTGGATTTGCAATGGTCTCCACTGGTGTAGCTCTTTCTGTACAGAACAGGATGGACAAGTGCTTCCGTCTGCTCTGAGAACATCAGTCTCCCGGTGTCTCTCCTCTCTCTCTGCACGCACTTCTTCCTTTCTGTACGCGCCGTTTCTCCATTTCCTATCACGTTAAGTCAGTTGGCTCTATTTTATTTCTGATTATATCAGGTTTCCCTTGGAAATTTTTAGGGGGAAATGGTTTCTGATTCAAGGCCCACTTTTCTTTCTCACTCTTTCACTTTTAGAGAGAACAGAATCTGTTTTTACATCCCCTTTTTGGCTCTGATTTTCTGCTGGCAGTCGGAATTTCCCTCCAAACCAGCATTTTGTAAAGTCGCCAGGGTTTCGATATTTTGGACTGCTGCAATTACTTATTCTTTATGTAGAAGTTGTTCTGTTTACCTTGTTGAATTTTGGAAATTTTACTATCTGGCCATTGTAACTTATTTATTCTGGTTTTATATTGCTGGCTAATCGCTGTTACAATAAATTCATTCATTAATTCATTAATTCATTAATTCATTAATTCATTCATTCATTCATTCATTCATAGAAGTTGTTCTGGCTGTCTTTAGGGATCATTCTGGTCCATAAAAAGTAGCATCCAGATGTTGGACTCCATGTATAAACTAGCACTGTTTTGACATTCCATCTTTCAAGCCCTTCGGTCTATATTCTGGTCCTGTTCTCTGCACTGATTAGCGTTGGCACTTAACTGTGATTGACTTGTCTTGATGAATGCATAACTCCAGTGCTCTGTTGTCTGTGTGAAGTGGTGGAATAGAAGCCTTTCTTTGCCTAATGAGTGTTCTACCAACAAAAACACGGATGCCCTACCAACAAAAGCATATCCTTCATTCAGAATTTCATACATTTTCTAGTTTGCTTAATCTGTTTTGCTTGTTGTATCTCCAGACCTCTCACCATCTTTGTTGCCCTCCTCTGGACACGTTCTAGCTTGTCTATATCCTTCTTAAATTGTGGTGCCCAAAACGGAACACAATATTCTAGGTGAGTTCTAACCAGAGTAGAATAAAGCGATACCATCACGTTGCATGATCTGGACATTATACTTCTGTTGATACAGCCCAAAATGGCATTTGCCTTTTTAGCTACCCCATCACACTGCTGACTCATGTTCAGTGTATGGACTACTAAGACCCCTAGATCCTTTTTGCATATACTACTGCCAAGACAAGTCTCCCCCATCCTAAAATGATGCATTTGATTTTTCCTACCTAAATGCAGAACTTTTCATTTATCCCCATTGAAATTCATTTTATTTGTTTTAGCTCAGTTTTCCAGCCTGTCAAGATCATCCTGTATCCTAACCCTGTCTTCTACCATATTTGCTACCCCTCCCAATTTAGTATCATCTGCAAATTGAATAAGCATTCCTTCTATTCCTTCATCCAAATCATTGATAAATATGTTGAACAAAACAGGTCCCAGGAGAGATCCTTGAGGCACTCCACTTGTCAGTCCTCTCCAAGAGGATGAGGAACCATTAACAAGCACACTTTGGGTGCGATCTGTCAACCAGTTACAACCCTCAGCCAGGAGGGCGGGGTAGAAATTTAATAAATCAAATCAAATCAAGTCTAAGATAGGAGATCCCCTTGTTTCCCTCTCCACTTTCTGGAAAATGAAGTTGTCAGCAAGACAAGTCAGGAATTTATTGGACCTTTCATTTTTAGCAGAGTTGGACTTCCAGCAGATATCTGGGTAATTGGAATCTCCCATGACCACAGTGGCCCGTCTCTTTGAGAACTTTGTAATCTTTTGTAGAAGTGCCTCATCCAAATCCTCTGCCTGGCTTGGTGGTCTATAGCAGACCCCCACCATGATATCAGTATTTTTTATTTTTTTTATTTATTTTTACCCAGAGACTCTCAACTGGACTTTTATGCTCAGATTCACGTATTTTCTCACAAGTATATAGCTCCTTTACATATAATGAGACTCCTCTGCCCTTCCTTATTTGTCTGTCCCTTTTAAATAAGTTGTACCCCTCAGTCCTAATATTCCATTTGTGAGTGTCATCCCACCAAGTTTCAGTAATGCCAATTAGGTCATAGTCCCCTTCCTGTATTAGGACTTTAAGTTCCTCTTGCTTGTTTCCCATGCTCCGTGCATTAGTGTAGAGACATCGGAATTCATGTTTTATGCACCCTGAGGTTTTCATTTCTGTACTTACCTGTGAGTTAATGTTACCTAGGATACATGCCACTCCCTGCAAAACATCGTTCTTATCTCCAGTTATTGGCATCATACTAGGCTTTGCATTTTTGTCTTCCTCCCCCATAGGATTTAGTTTAAAGCTCTCTTTATTAGATTTGCAAGACTGTTTCCATTCACATTTTTTCCTACCCTCGTGAAGTCCAGATCATCTCCTGATAGAAGAGCTTCATCTCGAAAGCGTAAGCCAGAGGTTCCCAAACTTATTTAGCCTACCACCCCATTTTCAGGGGAAAAAAATTACTCAGCGCCCCCCTGGAAATCTACCTTCAAGAAGTGGACAAGGAGATGCAGCTTGTGGATTTGCACCTGGTTCGTTCCAGCACCGCCGAGGGGGTGATATTGCCCACTTTGGGAACCAGTGGACTGTAAGCCATGGTCCAAAAGTCCAAACCTTTTCTGATGACACCATCTACGTAGCCAGTCATTTATTTGCGAAAGCGTAAGCCAGAGGTTCCCAAACTTATTTAGCCTACCACCCCATTTTCAGGGGGAAAAAATTACTCAGCGCCCCCCTGGAAATCTACCTTCAAGAAGTGGACAAGGAGATGCAGCTTGTGGATTTGCACCTGGTTCGTTCCAGCACCGCCGAGGGGGTGATATTGCCCACTTTGGGAACCAGTGGACTGTAAGCCATGGTCCAAAAGTCCAAACCTTTTCTGATGACACCATCTACGTAGCCAGTCATTTATTTGCAGTATTCTTCTTTCTCCTCCTAAGCCACAGCCTTTGACAGGAAGAACGGATGAAAACACAACCTGCACTCCCAATTCCTTCACCTTTTTACCCAGAGCCACATAGTCTCTTTTAATATGTTTTGGGCTGTGCCGGGATGAGCAAGAAAGAATAATAATCCATGGGTTTGATGAGCCTTCCTACCCTTTCCGTCACATCCTGGATGCGTGCACCCAGTCGACAGCATACCTCTCGAGACAACAAGTACAATTGACACACTTTAGCTTCTACCCCTTCAGTAGGGAATCCCCAATTACCAACACACGCCTTCTCCTATATTGGGGAGCTATATTGGTTCCTGGCTTTGGAATTCAGAGAGTTAGTGCCTCTGAATGTGGACGTTCCCCTCAGTTTCCATGGCTAGTAACCACTGTTATACCGATCCTCCATGAATCTGTCTAATCCCCTATTGATGCTGTGTATTCCTGTGCCCATCACTACATCCTCTGGCAATGAATTCCGCATTTTAATCACTCTCTGTGTAAAGAAGTATTTCCTTTTGTCTATCCTGAATCTAATGCCCATCAGCTTCGTTGGATGCCCTCGAGCTCTAGTCTTTTGGGAGAGGGAGAAAAATCTCCCCTTGTCAACTCTCCTTACCCCATGCATCATTTTATAAACCTCTGCCATGTCCCCCCTTAGTCATCGCTTTTATAAGCTGAAAAGACCCAGATTCTTCATCTTAAGCCCCAAATTATCATTGGCACCCTCCTCTTTACTTTTCCCACCTCTGCGATGTCCTTTTTGAGATATGATTACCAAAACTGTACACACTATTCCAAATGAGGCTGTCCGTAGATCTATACAGGGGCATCATAATATCAGCCATTTTATTTTCAATCCCTTTCCTAATAATCCCCAACACAGAGTTTGCCTTTTTCACTCCTGCAGCACACTGGGGTTGGCGCTTTCATTGAGCTATATTTCGAACACTTTAGATTTTTTTTTAAAATAAAGAAAAATCAGTGATGTAAAAATATACAAATTGCAATATTTAAATTAAACAGTAGACTGTTCTATGGACCATTAGAATATAGAGTTACATACAGCAAGGCTCAAGTAGGTAGCCGCTGTGTTGGTCTGGAGCAGCAGAGCAAAGTTTGAGTCCAGCAGCCACTGTAAGACCGACAAAGTTTTATTCTGGGGATAAGCTTCCGTGTGCACACACTCTTCTTCAGATACAACGAAATGGAAGCTACCAGTCCATACCATACGTATGGGTAGAGGATGAGCAGTAAATTAGCATACAGCACAATGAAGATGTTTAACAGATTCAAGGACCAAACAGGGATATTCTTATTATTTGCTGTATGCTGTATCGTTATGCTAATTTGCTGCCCACCCTCTACATATATGTATGGACTGGTAACTTCCATTCCAATGTATCTGAAGAAGTGTGTATGTGCACTCGAAAGCTTATTCCTTGAATAAAACTGTGCTGGTCTTAAAGGTGCTGCTGGACTTGAACTTTGTTATACAGCAGGGCTGTCAAATTCAAATGAAGATTATTCTCCATATGGTATATAATTTTTTCCCACTAAAAATATAAATCCACTGGATCTGTTCAATTCTGCTAAAGGGTGAAGAAACTGAGCAAATTGACTTAAGAGCCTGAGAGCATACTGGATTCGCTTCAAAGTGCTGGTTCTTACCTTTAAAGCCCTATAGGGCCGGGGTCCAACATACCTGAGGAACCGCCTTTCCCCACATGTTCCCCTGCGAGCACTACGGTCGGGGACGCAACATCTCCTGAAGATTCCAGGCCTCAAAGAGGCCAGGCTGGCCGCTACCAGGGCCAGAGCTTTTTCGGTGGCGGCTCCTTCCTGGTGGAACGAGCTCCCAGAGGAGATCCGGGCCCTGCGGGACCTGTCGCAGTTCCGCAGGGCCTGTAAGACGGAGCTCTTCCGCCAGGCCTTTGGGTAGGAGCCGCCACTATCGTACCATCATTATTAACTGGCCCTGGGAAAGGAGAATGACAGCGCCACGTGGAGCTGATAACACTGAGTGGATATACCATCTAAGACACGTCATCTTGATGAAAGCCTTCATTTTAGAACATCTAGAGCACTTAACATGTTGTAATTTTGTAATAATGGTTTTTATGGTTTTAATTGTTTTATGTGTTGGCGTATGCCTATTTGTGAGCTGCCCTGAGCCTGCATTGCGGGGAGGGAGGGCTATAAGTTGAAATTATAAATATAAATAAATAAATATAAGAGGAACCCCGCTGGATCGGGCCAAGGATATGTCCACTCCGACATCCTGTTTTCCAGAGTGGCTGCCCTGGGAAGCTTGCAAGCCATGAAGGCAGCAGCTGTAGACCCACTCTGCGGTCCCATCGCGTCAGTACTCAGAGAGGTGTTTCCTGTAAGCCATTTCCATGGAGCTGCCCTGGAGGCTAATGGCTGTTGACAGAATCTGTCCATCCTGAATATTAACCCTTCTTTCAATCTGTATCTTGTGGCCATAATTGCGTCACCTCCCAGTGGATTCCAAAGATGTTGTATACATTGTGAAAAATTACTTTGTCTTTTTTGAACCTACTGCTGATCCGTTTCATTGAGTGATTGCAAGTTCCAGTATTATGAGAAAAGCTAGTCTTTTTCCATAATAAGTATAATTTACAAACCTTTATCATGATCCTAATTGAATAACCCTTATCATGTATTTTTGGCAGATGAAAGGGCATCCTCCCCCAACCTGTAACTTTTCTTAGGAGGGAACATAACTCCACGGTCATCTTTTCTGTACCTTTTCTAATGCTCTGTTACCCTTTTTGAGATGGAACAACCAGAACCGTACATAGTATTCTAAATGCTGAAGTACTGGAGATTTATATAAAGGTATTAGGATATTTTCAGCCCTTTTCCTAATAATAATAATTTTTGCCTTTTCCTTTCCCACCACACACTCATTCGATGTTAGCATTGAGCTGACTACCGTAATAATAATAATAATTTTGCCTTTTCCTTTCCCACCACACACTCATTCGATGTTAGCATTGAGCTGACTACCGTAGCCTCAAAATTTGTTTCTTGGATGGTCACAACCAGTTTAGACCCCATCATTTTTTACATTATGTTGAAAATGAAGCTGGTAATTGATGATAGATAGCAAATGAGTAGAAGCCAAATTGGATACCATGATAATGTGATTTATATATGTGTGTGTGCGCGCGTGCGCAGGGCTATTTTTGGGCAGGAACGCACAGGAACAGAGTTCTGGTTGGCTTCAGAGTTGGCCACGCACACTACAGCCAAAACCTCTGCGTGCGTGGCTACAGAGGGAAGGCCTGGAGAGCGACACCCCCCCCAGCGACTCCGAGGTGAGTGGGCCAGGGGGGCCCCTGGAAGGATCGGGGAGGCATTTAAGTACCTCCTTATGTCTTCCTTGGCCTGTCCAAGGGCTGGCTTACCCGGGTGTTCTGCAGCTGTGGGGCACCTGAGCAAGCCAAGGGAAGGCCGTTTAAACTGCCCTGCTGTTGGGTGTGGCCTATTATGCTAATGAGTTCCTGCTGCGCTTTTTCTACAAAAAAAGCCCTGTGTGTGTGTGTGTATAGAATTTTACCATTTAAAGGGGTACAGAATAAAAAGGGACAAAAGGGAAAGTGAGAAGCATAAAACATCACTTGTTAAACACACTTTCAGGACATTTCATGATATAAGAATGTAAAACATAAAAAATAACATGACATGTCAAAATATGGTAAGATAATTAATACTTCACCATAATATATTTCCATATATATTTCCATTATTTCTTGACTATAGGGCTAGGTAGAAAAGCATAAAGGAGTTGTGGTGGCTTAAGTGGTTAAGACGCTGAACTGCAGGCTGTGGAAGGTCGGTAGTTCAGCCGTTCGAGACCAGAGTGTGCCGCATGATGGAGTGAGCTCCTGTCTCTAGTTCCAGCTCCTGCCAACCTAGCAGTTCGAAAGCAAGAAATGGCAAGTAGATAAATAGGTGGAAAGGTAACAGCGTTCCGTGCGCCTTGGTGTTTAGTCATGCCGGCCACATGACCACAGAAATGTCTTCGGACAGCGCTGGCTCCTCGGCTTTGAAACGGAGATGAGCACCGCAACCCTAGAGTCGGACTCGACTGGCTTTCGAGCAAGGGAAACCTAGAAAAGCATATAGGCAAGGACGATAAGGGAAGAACAGAATTTAAAAATATATTTTTCTTATCTTTATACAAGGTTTACACTATCATATCATAACTAGTAAATGTGTAACTATAAAGATTAATTAATACAACTACAAGAATATGATTATCATGACACAGAGTCCCCGCATACACCGTGATCTTTTTCCCGCAGATGAAAAATCCCTCTCTTGTGGGGCTAAACTGGTGTTTCCCAAGAGTCACAAAGATTACAGATAGATATAAAAATATCATTTGGAAAAACAATCCAAATCCAGCAGAGCACCTTAATGTCTTTTTATTATAATCAACAAACTGTCACAAAATAATGAGCGAGCGAGCGAGCTTTTATGTTCCCAGAATTCTTTACAAGCTGGATGTTCAGTGTGAATTTCTTTTTTTGCAGTGGTGTGTGTGTGCGGGGGGGGGGGGGGGGGTTTCCAGGGCATGATGTTAATCTCCACTTGTCCAGATAAAAGAAGCCCCGCATTTCCCTACTGTCTTCCAAGGGAACTGGAGGTTCTGATTAGTGCTGGCGAGGGATCTGATTAACTGCCAGTTTTTCCATTCTGAAGTGGGGGGGGGGGGCTTTTCTCACATCTCTGTCTTAGTAGCCTTTGGTGCCGTTTAAAACGCGCTTTGCATTCAGCACCATCTAATCAAGTTAAGTCTGTCACACTGTCTGTACTATGTTTTAAATGCTGCCAATTGCAGACTTGGTTCAAAAACCTCCCTTTCTCTTCCTGCTTCATTTTGAAGAAGAGTAGTAGTAGTAGTAGTAGTAGTAGTAGTAGTAGTAGTAGTAGTAGTTTGTTTTATACCCTGCTGTTCACTAACTGAAGGAGTCTCAGAGCGGCTTCCAATCACCTTCCCTTCCTCTCCCCACAACAGATACCCTGTGAGGTAGGCGGGGCTGAGAGAGCTCTGAGAGAACTGTGACTGGCCCAAGGTCAGCCAGATGGCTGCATGTGAAGGAGGAGGAGCGGGGAATCAGACTTCCCGGTTCTCCAGATTAGAGTCTGCCGCTCTTAGCCACGACGCAACACTGAGCATGGTTTCTGTATGAAACATCCAACCCGGCAAAGAGTTCTGTGGAACTCGTGGCTTCCTTTTGCTGTTCCTAATAATTGTGTCGTAATAATTGTGCAGCTGGTGTGCTGGGAATTTATTTTAAGTGGACTGACATGGCTGCTCATAATTTTTGACGGAACTCTAAGGTCTTCGTTGGGCCGTCTCAAAAGTTCTGCCCACAGCCCCTCTGGTGCTGGACTGACCAAGAGCTTTTGTGCCGATATTCCGATGTACTGGTCTATCCTTTCCTTTCCGAAAGTAAACACTCCACTTCACGTGCCCTGGTTTGGCTTGGCTTTGGCCTTCTGGCCACGACCTGTTGGGCTTAGCTTCTCTGTAGTTCTGTAGAACTTCACGGTCTCTGGATTCTCCTCCTGCGCTGGATTTTTGCCTCCTCGGCGTGGTCCTGCCTGTCCTTGCCTGGCTTTGGAGCACTGCATCAAAATAATCAACAGTGAAACTAAATATCGTAGAGTAAGCGTGTCCGGACGCAGGCTTAATCCCTTTGAAGCAAATGCCGTCCCTGTAGCCTCCATTCTCTGAGTCGGTATTTGATGTCAGTTTATCACGGAGCCTGAAAGGATCAGGGCTAGCGTGGGAGGGAGTTATGTTTTGGTGCAAGATGAAGTCTGCCTCTGGCTGATTGGATGCTGCGGAGAAGCCTGTCCTACGAGGGGAGCTGCCCCGGGGGATTTCAAGTTTGCTGCTGTGGCAATTGTGGTCCTTTAGTCTTGTTCCAAAGAAGCGGTGCTCGTCTCCTTCCTGTTAGAATCTGGTTATCACAGGCAGACTGTTTCTGTCAATGCTCCATGCCAGCTTTGACATTATAAATATAGTTTACACATTTAGAAGAGACGAAGGCATAAGGCAGGAAGATTTGCAGGGGAGGTTAACATACTGCAACCAGAAAGTTACTTCCTGCTTGACCACTATTTGTTTATTTCTTCTTCATTTTTATCCTTGTGTTCCCTCACAAGGGGTTTGGGGCAGCGCAGTTAATTCCCCACTCCTCCATTTTATCCTCACAACAGCCTTGTTTGGTAGATTAGGCTGAGAGAGTGAGTGTGAGGTTTCACACCTAGGTCTTGCAAGTCCTCATGAGACTCCCCATCCCTCACCCAGGTCTCAGTCTTGCACGCCAGATCTACATTCTGCTCATGCAGGAAGTCCTGAAGGACTGTGGCCTTATTGTTCATAGACCTGGCGTTACACAACGCCAATGTTGGAGGGTTGTCATTTGTCCTAGCCCCACTGCCTACAACCTTTGGGATGGGATGTAGGCTGGAAGGAGGCTGAGCTATTGTACTTCTCCGCCCCCTTCCCTTATCTCCATACCTAGTCCCACCGCTGTACTTTCCGCTCTCCAGGACCACTGGAATCCCTTGCCCAATCATTGCCACACCTAGTAGTCTTTGCCAGCCTCAGACCAACTGGTGAAGTTGATGTCAAGCATCCAGCATATGTATATAGTACCAGTAGTGGTGTACTGTTGTGGTCCAAAGCTGTTGGACCTCCAGAGTAACTGGTAGGCCACTGTGTGAGGCACGATGCTGGACTAGATAGACTCTTTCTGACCCAGCGGGGCTCTTATCTTCTTATGTCCTTATTTCTTGCACATTCTTCCATGTTCAAAATGGATAGTGTGGAAAAGTCTGAGGACTTTTTAATTATGGGGAGCCCCCGGGGGGGACGGGACTCTTATGTTGTAATAAATACATACACTATATTGTCAAGAATCTTGACAAGATTGTCAGGATTTAAATGTAAATAATTTTGGAAGTAATTCATATGCCACAATGTGTTTAATGATAATACATTATTAAAGCGTTCAGTGTTTTTCGTGTTATGAAGTTTAGCTGACAGGCCTACCAACTGTGACTCTGTGGGAGAGTTTCCGTCCAAACAGTAGACTTACTTTTCTTTACTACAGAATTTGTATTGTACCTTCAACTTTTATTTTTTTCCTACCTCCCAGAAGTTAAAGATACATGTGCCCTGGGAGCATAAGGTGCAGCAATTTGCAACTCTTTTTCAAGTATTCGTTATTGTGACGACCTCTTATCTGGGGAGGTCTAGTTTTACTTTAAAATGTTCTTTCAGTTTTACTCTGTAGGGTATTCTGGCTGCCACCAGGGAAATTTAGGCTTTCCCAACCTTTTTCTATAATATTTTTCCTACTGGTTTTGGTATTGTGACCCAGGGTCTGGGCTTTCGAAGGACTATGTGTTTCCTGGGAAGAATTTCGTTCAGAACTTGTGTCTTAAATAAAAGTAGATTTATTTGATGTTCACACACTCTTCCCTCTTATTGACAGGGATCAGGGCATGTCACTTTGTAACAATATTTTCCTTAGGCCATATATGGTTACTGTTTCTTTATGCTTTAACTTTTCATAACACACACAAGACTTCTCTCTCTCAGACCTTAAAACGAACAAACTGCTTAACTCTTTTACTACACAGAACCCAATCTTTCCCTCACAGGGATGAGTCTCCTTCAACTCCCAAAACCCCTCCCCCTCTCTGTCACTCACCAATCATACCACTTGCTTGAGTCCAGCACTCTAGATTATCCTCACACAGCCATGCCAACCAAACTTTTAAACACACTCACACACAGTAAAACATGGAATCATTACAGTTATACTTTGAATTTTTCTTATAAAAAGGAAGACGTTTGGACTTTTAAATTCCATCAATAATCCTAATAGTACAATTTTATATGCTAAATTCTAAATAAGGCATTTCATGCTGCTCAATCAGTAGAAGAAGTTTCAGTTTGATAGGAAAGTGAGTACTGCATATATTTCAGATTTTCCCAAAATTTCCGTTCTTTTCTGGAAGCCCCCCCCCCCTTCAACATTTTTCATCTCTATGGTAAAACCATGTATACCTTTGTGCTGCCTTTGGTATTCTGGCTGGGATTAGTCCCGATGAAGACAATCCCAGGGATGCTCTGAAACTTCTTTGTAGAACCGCACAGTAACCCAAGCCAAGGTCAAGGAAGGTGTGCAGACAGTAGGTGGAGCTTGTGAGTGAGGAAGCACGCAATCCACTTGATTCCAAGATCCTTTAATCCTGCTCTGTTGTCAGCCTTCAGTAAGAGCCAGCATGGTGGCATAATGGTTAGAGAGTGATGGTCTATGTCAGGGAGACTTGAGTTCAAATCCCTGCTCTCCGTGAAACTCACTGGGTGGCTTTGAGCCAGTCACGCCCTGTCAGCTTTGTCTACCCCAGAGGCCTGGTCATGAGAATAAGATGGACAAGGGGGGAACCGTGAATCCTTCCCTGAGCTCCTTGGAGGAAGAATAGGATGCAAATGTAATAAACAAACAATCTTCCCGTAAGCCTACTTTAGTTTCTCCCATCAGATTTTCATTCATTCCTCTTCTTGCCCTTTTCATAGGATAGAAAAGAATTGGGGGGGGGGAGCTGCAAACTGTGTGTGGCCTTTGAACAGTTACACGGCAAGTTGACTCTAGTTATCTTGTTGGAACGTGCAAGATAAGGCTGATATTTTTCATGCTGTGCCTTAACTGTGCATCCTTGCCAACCATTTATCCGGACTCCGTGGCACTGGCAACCTGAGGGACACTGCCTGGACACGCAGATCGGGGCCTCCTGGAGACAAGCCCACACTGCCTTCTGTTGGCATAAGGAAAGGGATTGTTCTGAAGGAGGCAGGTCAGGAGTGCTGACGGAGGACTGCTCCTCCTCTTCTTGGTAGCTTTTGTGTTGGAATCTCCTGGCTTTAATCAAAGTTCAAAGTTTATTTATTTATCAGCTTTCGCCAGCTTATAATACAAAGAATAAAACTGAATACGGAGAATAAAATATGAGTTAAACTGGTGTAATATATAATCATCCAACATTGGAATATAGGAATCATCTTCTTGCTACGTATCGCAAGACAGGCTGCCCAAAATCTAGCGGCGGCCTGAGAAACCTCGAAGTCCACATCCGAGAGAATAAAATGTTGAATCCAATCCAAACTAGTTACGTAAATTTTACTCTAGATATCGAGGAAAAGTTTCGTGCGCGGCTCCTCATGCCAGGTACACTGTAGTAGAACACGTTGTAAAGTCTCTACTTCAAGCGCGCCACAAGGTCAAAAATGCTGAGAGAAGGGGACTTTATTAAATCTACCCTCTAAAATCATAGACGGCAGGGACGCACTCCTCGCCCTTCTTTGCTTGGGATTCTCAATATGGAATAAATACGATGCAGGAGCTGGATCATCTCTAAGGAGACCTACCTATATCAACGGGGGAAGCTTGGCCAAGTCATCCTGTCTGTCTTGATCAAAAAAGTTTCTGCCATATCGTTTGGAATCCCTGATCCTCCTTTATAAATAGGAGGCTTTAATTAAGTTGTTTTACCCATTTCCTGTTATGGGCTGTCTGGTGAAGGGTTTTCCTAAGGCGTGCTGTTTCCGGCTGGACTTTATCAATTGATGGATAGAAGAGCTTCTGGCCACAGTGACAGGCCAGCTTCCGTCCGCCTCAGAACTGTGGTGTGAGTATTGCTGGCAAATGTCTAGGGTTGCCATCTTTTTTTACAGCACATCACATCACATCACAGGTCTTCTGAGGTAACATTTAAATTGGTTGAAGACGTGTCTCCGCAGTGTGTGGAGTACTCTGAATCAGGGTCCACAGTGTGGTGTCCTTGGGGCCCTGTGGCATCCGCCAACACTTTTCCTGCCCCCCCCAAAAGTTTTTACAACATGGGGAGGGTCAGGTGGGGCTTTTGCCCAGCAAGGCTTCTGATTGGCTGTGCAGATACTTTAAAGGTTGCTTTGTCAGCAACACAAGGGTCTTCACCAGTGTTCCCTCTAAGCTGAGTTAGTGTGAGCTAGCTCACAGGTTTTTAGCCTCCGGTATACAGATTTTTCTCTTTGCTCGGGAAGGATGGCTCCAGAGCAAACTAATTTACGCAGTAGCCAAATTGCTTGCTCACAACTTTAATGCCAGTCGCTCACAGAGTACAGTTTCTGCTCGCGAGACTCCACCACTCAGAGGGAGCATTGGTCTTCACTGTGTGACTGACAATAATCTGTGGCGGCCATTTTGTGGTCTTCACTGTGTGACTGACAATAATCTGTGGTGGCCATTTTGTGGCTGGCTTGTCCTCCTGCAGCAGCCATTTTGTGGTTGCGCCCACCACACTGTGTCAGAATTCCAAAGGAGCCCACAGGCTCAAGAAAGTGGGGGAGCCCTGCTCTAAGAGACAGGCTGGGTCTCTTACGTTCTCTTTCTTTGGCTCCCGTGCCCTTGTGGTTTGGACTATTAACGAGGCAGAAGAGTAAGGGGCCGGGGTGGAAGCTGGTCTTGGCTTGTTGAAGGCTTCTTCAGGCCATAGTCAATCTCGCAGGAAACTTTTGTATTATTCATACCTTTTGGGTTCTTTGCTTGGGTTGAGTGATAGTATGTGTTGAAAGGAAGATGACAGGCGATTAACCCTACGGTACCTGGTGCTTTCAGAAAGGAGGTGTCTTAAGAACAATGGCCCTCTCAGTGCGGGAAAGACAGCCACAACATTTAGAGAAAAATCAGTTGTGTATTTGAAAAGAGAATGCTCACAGCCCGCGGGATGCCCTTTCTGCCCTCTCTAACTGTGGGCTTTTGTGTCACTGTTAAAATCCCCCAGTAACTATTTTATAAATGCCGAGGAATCTTTTTCTGGTTCTCGTCATGTCAATTCACTTTGTTCCTAGAGGGAATTATACCTTCACGCTTCGAAGGGAAACCTTTCTCCATAATTGCAGAAGGGTAGCTCAGTGCTAGTGTATTGCAGCACAATCCAACAGGAGTCCAGTGGCATTTTAAAGACGAAGAACATTTATTCCGGCATGAGTTTCCCTGAGTCAGTGCTCTCTTCAGCAGATGTACATGCATGGGGGACTCCTGTTTAATCTTTCTCTATTATGTATCTATTCTGGGATAGTTATAAGTGGACAAAATGGTTAGCTCAACTCCAGAAGTTTGGTAAAATAGTATATATTTAATGGGTTATAGGCTGTTTGATTTGAGGTGCAGTCTTCTTGACTGAGTGGCTACTGCCTTCCTATTGCATTCAGGCTGGTTCCCCTAGAGACTAGTGATGCCTGAACACCCGCTGATTCGGCTCACGTCCTATTTGCCTCCTAGTGATCAGACAGCTGATTAATCAACAGGAAGTCTGCAATCCGTTTGTGTCTATTAGCGAGAACAGGCTACTGGCAGCAATTAGGACCAACTGCCTGCTGATGTGGGATCTGCCGGAAGTCAGGTTCTTGGGATCCTCCAGCCTGGAAAGTTGGCTGCACCCCAGCCTTGCTGAGAGGCAGCAAATGAGGCGGGGTGCTCAGAAGCCCAGCTGATTCTCCTTTTCTCTTCCCCACCCCAAACTGTCAGCTTGGGCTGCAGAGAAAGAAACAGATGGTTCCTGTTCTCTGCAGCCAGAGCTGTAGGGTTGCAGTGGGTAGAAGGGACTGTTCTTTCCTCTGTACCTGAAACTGACAACTTGAGCTGAAGAGAACAAGAGCGATGGACTCCAAAGTATACACTTTGAACATCTGGGAGTTCTTTTTGAGGCTTCCTTGATGGAGTCCATCCATCTCCTGTTGGGTCTTCCTCTTTTCCTGCTGCCTTCAACTTTTCCTAACATTGTCCCCGCTCACACAGACTGCGATTATGCGATCAGACGCGCCGGCGGCACACCACGGGTCTGTCCCTTTGCGCCGGCGAGGGTAAACGAGGGTGGCGATCACACGACGATCCTGCAGCGCGACAAAGAAGCGGCACGGCGCGATCACACCAGCAATGGCTAGGCACCACTGCCATGACAAATGGGGTCTTTTTTTTTTTTAAAGCCGAAACGGCACTTTCGCTTTCCTCTTTGTGCGCATGCGCCATTGGGTGCTTGTGCGCATCTTATGGAGACTTGGGGGGGGGGGAACCTGTTTGCGAAGGGACATGGGCGGGCGCCGGATGCCACCACCGGAAATGCGATCAGACGCCAGCCCTTGCCCCGCAGTTTCCGGAAAGTAGTACCTCGGAGGTACTAGTTTTTTAAACCGCATCTTCGGCGGGAAGCCTCGGGTGAGCCACGGGAGCTCTACGCTTCCCAGATGTGGCGGTGTGATCGCGCCCAGAAAATCCGCCTATCTTCCGTCTCTGTAGCGTGGCTAAAGCTCCGTGTGACCGCAGCCATTATTGTCTCTTCCAGTGACTCTTGTCTTCTCATCATGTGACCAAAGTAAGATATCCTCAGTTTGGTCATTTTACCTTCTGGGGAGAGTTCAGGCTTGATTTGATCAAGAGCCGACTTTTTTGTCTTTTTAGCAGTCCACAGTATCTGTAAGACTCTCTTCCAACACCGTATTTTAAACAAATCAACTTTCTTCCTGTCAGCTTAATTCATTGTCCAGCTTTCACACCCATGCAAAGTAATGCTTGATCATGATTGTGTCAGCAAGCTGCCAATATGTTTTCCTTTTCTCTGTGTATGCGCTTGTTTGCTTTCGCTTTCCCATGTATGCCTGTTTATGCGCTTAATTGCCTAGTTGCAGGAACGTCCGTATCTCTCAAGGCCACAGGTGGTTGCTGGCGGGTAGTAGCTTGGGTGATCTCATGGCAGTAGTAGCTTGAGTGATCTCATGGCATTATCCATGAGAAGCAGTATGTTATGATTAAGTAGGAGTGTTGCTTCCCAGGCTCAATGGCGCGCGGGGGAAATCCCGCAATTGGGCCTCAGCTTTTTGAATTTACTATAATCTATTGGGATCCATGCTTATGCCTCATTCTGAACAGTGATCCTGTTATGCACCTATTGCTTCAAATAAAGGAAAACCTTTCCTACAAGTGTGTACTTCGTTGATGCGATGGGAGTCTGACAGATTGCCAGCAGCAACTTGACGGGACTTCACACACACACACACACACACACACACACACA
>NW_015164733.1:73756-87870 GCF_001447785.1 Gekko japonicus
CCCAAGGTGGTCTCCGAATTCCATTTGCAGTCTGAAGTTTTCCTCCCTGATTTCTATCCTGACCCAAAATCACAGGAAGACAGGCTAATGCATAATTTGGATGTAAAGCGGGCCCTCCTCTTCTATCTGGACACGCTCCACTAGACAAACGTCACAGCTTTTTGTCTCATACGCTACACCTCGTGTGGGCACTCCAATCACTGCCCAACGTCTATCCAAGTGAATCGTAGGTCTGATACAACTGTGTTACCTACTGGCAAAACAGCCATTGCCAGGCCCGGTGCGGGCTCATTCTACCAGGGCTGTCGCGACATCCACTGCGTTTTTGAAGGGAGTACAGCTGCAAGACATTTGCAAAGCCGCAACCTGGGCCACGCCTAATACCTTCATCAGGCACTACGCCCTAGGCGTCCGCAAGTCCACCAGTGACAGTCTGGGACGTCAGGTTTTATCATCGGCTAAGCAGTAAACACCTGACAGCACCCGCCTCCAGGTAAGCTACTGCTCGCTAATCTCCCATTGGTGTGAAGCACAGAGACCACGAAGAAGATAAACAGGTTGCTTACCAGTAACTGGTGATCTTCAAGTGGTCATCAGTGCATTCACACCACCCACCCTCCTGCCCCGCTGCTGTCTTTTTCTACCTGTTTTGTTAGGAGATTGATACGCGGCGGTTGGTAGGAACTGGCGGAATGTCCGTGCCTGCCCTTCTGGGCATGCTCACTGGGACTCCTGAGCATGCTCAGTTGGGCCAGGCACGACAATCCTTTTAAGAGAGCTTGCTACGGCACGGGCAGATCCCAGCGCAGGCGCACTAAATCCCATTGGTGTGAATGCACAGATGACCACTCGAAGATCACCAGTTACTGGTAAGCAACCTGTTTTTCTAAGCCCACTGTGTGGTAGGTGAGTGGATTCCAGTGATTGGGGGATGGTGGTAAGATCCAGTTTGGTTCTGTGCATTGCCACTCTTGGCTGGGAACAGTTTCACAAAATGACTTGGCTGTGTTAGGAGTTCTGCTGGTAATGAGGCAAAACAAATCAGAGAAGTAAAATTTTACGTGGTGAATTGTGACAGTTTTGGCATTTTGCGGCCATAGGCTGTTATATTTATGCACGTGGCGGGCAATGTTAGTGCTGAAGTGTTTGGGCTTTCTCCAGGTGGGCGTGTGAGCGCTGAGACCTGGTTGTGCGGGTGCACACACACTCTTCTGCTGGATCCAGGTTTCCTTTCTGCAGCAGTAGACAGCTTGTTAATGAAAGGTAAAGGTAAAGGGTTCCCTTGCTCGAAAGCCAGTCGAATCCGACTCTAGGGTTGCGGTGCTCATCTCCATTTCCAAGCCGAAGAGCCAGCGCTCTCCGAAGACATTTCCGTGGTCATGTGGCCGGCATGACTAAACACCAAGGCGCACAGAATGCTGTTACCTTCCCACTGAAGTGGTACCTATTTATCTACTTGCAATTTCTTGCTTTCGAACTGCTAGGTTGGCAGGAGCTGGAACTAGAGACGGGAGCTCACTCCGTCATGCGGCACACTCAGGTCTCGAACTGCTGAGCTACCGACCTTCCACAGCCTGCAGTTCAGCATCTTAACCACTTGAGCCACCGCCACGTCTTAATCAGGGACCAGCAGGCCTCTCAAAGTGAAAACCTGTACCTACTCAGTCTCTTGCTCTTGTGTGAGGTGTTGGGTGAAAAACTGCTCCTGCTGTGTGAGAGACATGTCGCATGTTGGCAGTGGGGAGCAGAGCAGCCCGGGCGACCTTTTGTGCAGGCTTCAGTGCCCCCCCCCCCCCCCCCCAGTGCTTTGTGTGCTGTGGGTAGGGCATTCGGAGCCGTGCTGCCATGACTAATGACTCAGAACGGGTCAGGTGATAAAAACAATGTCCCAGTGAGTTACACAACTCTAGTTATAGTTAAAGGGAGAAATGCATATGTGCTCTGGCTCAAAAGCGTTTCAAATAACAGGAGCTGGTCCCCAGAGTATTTGCATTTTCCCACTTAACTTTGCCTTTTGTAGTGCTTCCTTACTACCTTCCTGCTCTTCGATTGACTGAAGGGATTCGTTCTCTTAAGTGGCATATCCTGTTGTACAGATTGGGAGTGCAGCTCAGCTGACATGAGTGTGTGGATGGCTTTTGTTGTGTGCTGAGGTTTGGCAGCGAAGAAATGTCTTCAGGAACAAATACAGTTGAATGCAGTTGATAGAGAGGCTGGCATTTCTCAGGGAGAGAAAGGTGTAAGGAAAGCTGTTTCCCCATTAAACACAATTTATATTTTGTGCCCTGCAGGTTCACAGATTCTGCAGCATTATTTGGTGTTGGGTCAGGATAAGGTCTGTTTGTAGTACTTTGGCCCCGGTCACACGGGAAGATTCGATCCACAAGAGGTCACGGGAAGATTCGATCCACAAGAGGGATGGATCGGGGGCGCATCAAGCGGGCGCGATCACACCGCAGCATCTGGGAAGTGGTGTGTACCCATCCCCAATCTGTCTCTTCCGGCCAAAGATGTGGAGTTAAAATAAACCTACTAAGCACTACTACCTACCGGAAAATCCGCTGCACAGGCGGCCATGTGATCGCCAACGCGCCTGTCTCTCGCAGCATGCGAGGTCCCCTGCCGAACTGCGCAGGCGCACACATGCGCATCAGCCTCGCCTCGCTCTCCTGTCCGTGGCTCCCCCCTCGCATCTGATCGCGCTGGGGAGCGTAGGCGCGGCGTCTTGGGGGGATCTGTCTGATCCCGCTGCAGCGCCTCTCGTTTGCTGCGGCTCTAAAAAGCCACACTTCAGCCGTGCCGTTCCCCCTAGTGTGACCGGGGCCTTTGCTAAGCTTCCCTGGTGACGGTGATGGAGGAAAGTGCCATGACGTCACAGCCAACCTGCAGTGACCCCACAGGGCTTTGAAGGCAAGAAACGAACAGAGGTAGGTTGCCGTTGCCTGCCTACCACACGGCTGGCCTTGCTGGGCTTCCGAGATCTGATGAGACTGGGCCCGTCGGGGCCATCCAGGTCCGGGCAAACGCTCTTACTTAAACCTGGTTTCTTGGGCACGGAGCCTTGGTTTTTGGCATCAGAGGCGGGCCGTATCTGCCCCTCCCTGATACCAGAGCCTGCATCCTATGAGGGCAGAGGTCGATTCGGGGGGGATCGCGGGGGATCGCCGTTCCCCCCGGTGAGGTGCGGGGGGCGGGGCACACGACGAAGCCCCGCCCCCTGCTTCCGGCCGTCCCCTGCTTCCAGCCTCATTCTGTTGCAGAAGGAGGAAGAAGCAGGAGGGTAAGTTGGCATCCTCCCCCTCTGCCTGGCCGAGGCCACTCCACGTGGCCTCCGCAAGGACTCCCAGCCCCATCCAGGAGCTTCCCCGAGGTAGCTGTGTTAGTCTGTTGCTGCAAAATAGTCCAAGAGTTCAAATAGCACCTTTAAGACTAACAAATAGCACCTTTAAGACTAACCTTTAAGACTAAGACTAACTGAGTGGTGGGTGTGGCCTTATGACACACTTCCGGTGATGTCAGGGGGTGTGGCATATGCTAATGAGTTATGCTATTGAGTTCCCCTAGCCCTTTTTCTACGAAACGACCCCTGTATGAGGGTCCCAGGTTCAGGCTCCGGGTCACGTCTCAGGGGCTACAAAAGACCCTTGCTTAAGATCCTGGCAGAGTAGAGATGGGCCAGTGGTCTGAATTAGTTTAAGGCCCTTTTGATTTAGGCCCTTTATGTTTTCTGGGAGATGTTTCCGGGGCAGTGAGTTGCTCCCTTAGAGCTCCGTCTGTCTCGTCAAAGCAGGCCATGGTGCTTCATAGTTAAAGCCATGCTCAGAGGTCAGTTGTCTGTCTTTCCAAAAGGTCACACACAGCTACCAAGTCTTGATAGCTGCCATATCTGTGAGCAGCCACGTCAGACACGGGACTTGTGTCATTCCTGTGGCACGGTCAGCCCTGCAGGCAACAAATGCTGCCACTGGAGGTGGCCAGAATCTCTGTCTCTTTCACCATCCAGCTGAATTAGATGAGTGAGTCTGAGGAGGGAGCTGAACACCCAGCCAAGCGATAAAGCGAGGGAAGACAGCCGTTCCCTGGGAGCTCATTTGCCTGCAGTCTCCCACTCTTAAGCTCTTAATCATGCTTGAAGCCTCTAATGAGCTGCCAGCAAAAACCATCATTTTAAAATGTGCTGTGTGCCCAGGGTGTACCCTCTGCTTTCAGGAGGCGAGGAATTCTCTCTTGGAAATCGCAGAGTGTTTTGGAAACTCTTGCCCGTGAGTCATGAAAGTGCTGAGGAATTGGCTTAGCAGTGGTCATGATTTTGGCTGCGGCCCAAAGACCATTTTTCACAGGAGAGGTTATGACTTGAGCAGAGAGGTTGTGTCGATTCCCTGGCCACCCCTCTTTGGCTTTCTGAAAACTGAGTCATGTTCACATGTATTCCTGGAAGTGGAATGAGCCTTCCACATCTTTGCATCGTTTCCCCATAGGACTAATTGCTATAATAATATTTCAAGATTGTGTAGAAAACGTTTGTTCGGTTTCTGACTCTGGCCTGGTGAATAGGCTGGGCGTGCATTCTGTATTTGCAAGTCCCTCACACTGATTGCTGTTTTTCCCCATGAAAGCCCATGACCTGAGAGGGAAGGGAAACAAATGTGCTAGAATCTCTCGTCTTTGCTTGCAGTGGGAGAAATCTGTCCCCCGTCTTGGCGTGTGCCAGGTCAAGGGGGCTGGTCCCCGTGACAGAGGTCTGTTGAGTTGCAGGCCTGCATCTCCTTGCGTAGATCTATTGTGCTGCATCCCAAAGGAGGTGGAAAGAGAACAGCGATGGAAGCCACCTGGGGTCCCCGCTGGGGAGGAGGGCGGGATGCAAATGAAGCAGGTGACATGTTTTACTCCTCCTCCTTAATCCAGGATGATTGCTCGTGTTATTTTTGGGAGCTGCTCCAGTTTCTAGTTGTGCCTTATTTGATCTACACATCAAATGTACACGGAGCCGAGATTTACCTGTGGCAGCAGAGGAACATGTCTCAGGCAGTTTCCTGGATATCTTGTCCTGCAGTAGACAGCCACTCAGGGGGTGTGTTCAGACGGGGGCTTTACATCGGTATAGGTGCCGGTTGCAATCATTGTACTCACCGGCGTTCAGATGGGGAACATCTGCCTCCTGGGGGGAAACCTGAATTTTTTCGGGGTTTTTCCCCCAGATATCCGAAAAGGCTTGCAACAACCATTTCGGGATCCCGAAAGCCGAAAAAACCTGGAAAAAACTTTTTCGGTTCGGAATTCCAAAATGCACACCCCTAGACAGAGCACAAGAGAGCAGTCCTCATCAGGGCAACTCAGAATGCTGCTGGGGGGGGGAGATCTTACACCCCTAACTCTTCCTCCTCTGGTAATTTTTCAGCTCAAAATCCTCTCCCTCTCCCTCTGGGGTAAGTTCTGCTTGTGTTCTCAGCCTCATTATTCAGCTGTTTGGAAGACTATTAAATGAATCTGCCATATAGCATCTATTCTGGCTTTCTTTTCATAGACCTGTGTGTTATCTGATACTTCCGCTTTTAAGGTATCATGCCACTCACCAAATTCTGGGAAAGACAGTCTCTTCCAGTGACTCAGTGTCTGTCTGTCTGTCATCTATCTGTCATCTATCTATCGATATAGGTATGTGTACACACACATACACACGGTTTCTCGCCTTTTGGCTAGGTTCAAGTGTAGTATCGCACACACATATACAAAGAGAGAGAGAATGGAAGCAGTTTACAAAGCACAATTTTTAACTGAGTGAAGACCATCATATCATAGTTTCTCGGGATTTATTACACCGGGGAGGTTTAATTGTTGCTCTCTCCTCCCCCATTGGCCTTCCAGATTGTATACTAACATACCCCAGAATTTCATTGGGGAAAAGGAACAAATCAATAAATCTATATCAAAAGCACTTTTCACAAACCTCGTGACCTGAAAGATGCTGCCCTTCATTTTCAGATGCACATTGGAGTACAATAAGATTTATGCATTTCTTACCGTGATGGTAGACTACTATATATTCCACCCCACCTCTCCCGTTTTGCCATGTTTAGCTGGTGCTTCTTCTTTTTTTAAAATCTTCCACAGAACCTTGCTCAGTATTCTGTTTTATAAATAATGGTGGGTCGTGTTGCAAATGGATGAGAAAAACTCCTGCCTGTCTGGCTCTTGTTCCTGTTAAGGGTAGTTTGATAGGCACAAGCTTTCCACAACATGGAGGTGAACATGATTCCCTGCTGATGCCAGCACATCAGCCTCCTGCTGCCTTGCACCATGCATTTGGTGCAGTACTTAAAAAAGAATGTAGTATGGGGAATCTGCAGTTCTTCCGGCATCTAGAACTTATCCTTTCACTTCACATCCCCAATCCTTTTTCAGACCTGATCTTGATAGTTCATAAGAGAGCACAATTTTGTCCTGCTTCCACACCCCTCCTTAAAAGACATAATAGGAAAACGTTGTCACATCTAAATTGAATGAAACATCAAAAGTTACTTTCCTATAGAGAGCCAAACCCTTTTAATGGTGTTTTCTTGCAGGATGTCAGGAATTCCAGCTTGCCTTCTTGGGTCAGCACAGTCAAAAAACGTCCGAAAGGATATCAAAGCGTAAGCCCTCCTTCCCTGCCACTCCCTCTCTTCTCTTTACTTTTTCTTTTCTCAAGTTGTGAAAATATGCATTGCAATTCATTAGGAAATCTGTATACATTTTATGAAGGTTTTTCAAGATGTTACACGTGCTTCCAGTTTCCTTTTATGTTAGCTGGTATCTCAAGACCCAATTTGAGCTTGAACCCAAGGAGTTGGACATTCCAAGTAGGGGACTTTTGATTTTGAAGAGCAAGCCACATCCTGTTTTGGCACTTTCTCTAGAGTGGTACTTGCTCAGCAGCTCTCAGAGAGCCACAGTTGCAATCAGTATTCCCTCTAAGCTGAGTTAGTGTGAGCTGGCTCACAGTTTTTTAGCCTCTGGCTCACACATTTTTGTCTGAGCTCAGGAAGGATGGCTCCAGGGCAAACTACTTTATGCAGCAGCCAAATTGCTCAGTCACAACTTTAATGCCAGGAGCTCACAAAGTAGAATTTTTGCTCACAAGACTCCATAGCTTAGAGGGAGCATTGGTTGCAGTTACCATAAACCAAAAGAGCCACATTTACTTCCATCCCTGGCACCAAGCTTGCACCTGTGGGAGCTTTGTAGGTTACCTGTTCTTCTACCTGCCAGCTACAAGCCCCAACTGGCAATGGCCCTGCTCACTTTCCTGAAACATGGAGCGCATGCCAAATTGGAGAAGGGTGCTCAGAAGATCCACAGCTGTCATGTTGGAGAGCCACTTTAGCTCCTGAGCCACTGAGTAAGTATAAGTGAGTATAAGAACATGGCGGCGCGTCGACATCAAGCAGCTGGTGTTCCGGGCAGGGACTGGTCCAGGGTCGCGGCGATGCAGCGACGCAGCATGGCCGGAGCCAATCGGACAGAGGCCAGTGCAGCAAGTCATCACACAGTCGCGGTCTATGGGAACTTCCCCTGAAGGAGCCACTGCGGAGCCGCGCCGAACCACCACCAGGAAGCCACAGGAATATCAAAGCCGGCGGGGTGCCTGGTAGGCAATCACCTCCCCTACATTGTGTGGCCCTAGCTAGGAAGTTTAAATACCCATGTAAACCGTTCAGAGCCTCCGGGATGGAGCGGTATAGCTACAAAAATAAGGAGGATGGTCTGGAGCGCCAAAGCTCCTGTCTCTATGGTCACTTGCAGAGAATAGTTACAAGAATGGGCACAGTAATAAGACCAAGGAAAAAAGAACTGTGACAATTTAGCGCTTGGTAAAATATTCATAAACCATAATATACAATAACAGAAAATAAGTAATATATATAGTGACGGTGGTCTCCGGAATGGTGTGCCGTTTCGACAATGATCTTCTTCTGAACAAGGATGTGAATGTGAAGACATTCAGCAATTATAGCCCATTGAAGAACATAGCTGTAAGCATAGCTTTATGATGAAGTGAATCAACAGTATATTTTCAATACGTCACCAAGAGAAATGAATTGTTGAAAGACAGTTTATGTACACATCCTTGTTCAGAAGAAGATCATTGTCGAAACGGCACACCATTCCGGAGACCACAGTCTACATTCACTATATATATTACTTATTTTCTGTTATTGTATATTATGATTTATGAATATAGTACCAAGCACTAAATTGTCACAGTTCTTTTTTTCTTTTTTCATTGGTCTTATTACTGTGCCCATCCTTGTAACTATTCTCTGAAAAACTTCATCGGTAACATACAGATGAAAATAGTCTTGGATATCCTAATAAGCAGAAAGTGGGAACAGTCCCAGACTAAAAGGGGAAGACGAGGCAGCAAAAATAATGTCAGCAATCAGAGGCCCTATCTAGTCAGCTCTTAACAGAGGCACAACACAGGAGCCGTTAAATCAAACAATACTTGCTATGTTTGAATCCATTATAAACTCCCTTACAGGTAATTTGATTGAAGTGTCTTTTTTAAAGTATCAAGCAGAGTGCCAAGATACAGAGACTCGTGAGTGTTGAATTAGAGAAAGTAATGATTAGTTAGTGAAATAACTTAAATAGCTGGAAACAGTGGGCTGGGTCCTATGGAGCGTGTCAAGGCAGACCTTTCGCACCTTCTTCCTCCTCCTCCATGGCTTTTTCACTGTTGCATTAGCCTAGTGTCATTTTAAAGTTTTTCCTTCTGGACAAATGGTGGCGGTGGAAAGTGCTGTCCAGTCACATCCGATTTACGGGTTTCCAAGGCAAGAGATGTTCAGAGGTTGTCTGCCATTGCCTGGCTCTTCATGGTGACCCTGGACTTCCTTGGTGGTCGCCAAGGACTATCCTGGTCAGGATGGACAAATAGCTGTGGGTACTTTTTTGTGTAATAATGGCCTGAAAGGGCAAAAATCAGGAACCCCGCAACAAGGGCCAGGGAGAAGAGTTCAGCCCCACCATCACAACCACACCCTTCTCAAAGGTGAAATCGTGTGAAGATCAAGAAAATAGATGCTTCTTTATAGCTAAACAAATTGATTTGGTTGTTTAATTGGGGAATCCTCCTACAGGAAGCTGTTGGGTGTCTGCGTTAAGGAGGGTGTTCAGAACACTCAGTGCCGGAAAGCTTTTCCTTTACTCAACGGTAATGGAAGATCCCAGAAGGCAGAGTACCAACTGGCTTGCTACTAAAGTACTGCTGATTGTTTTTCCTGTATCCATTTAAATATTTATGCTGTAATAGAGGAAATGGAAGGATTCCAAAGCATAACTCTGGAACTTGTCTTCTCTCCCCCTCCTCCCCCCTCCTCGCAGTCCCTGTTTTCCTTTAATGTTTTTTGACCTAATGGGGAAGGCTCTTGTGAGAAATGCAAAACCCCTGTAGAGTGAGGTTCCAAAGGCAGCAGTCTCCCACAAAATCCATCCAAGCATTCCAATGCACGCTTGGACAGTATTCCTTGATGAAGGGAAAACACAGTCGAGATTGTCAGGTAGAATCCCAGAGTCCCCTTGGGATCCTTCAGTGCCATTTTGCCCGAGAGGTGCAAATGTTGCGGCACACAAATGTTGTGGCGTCAAGGTAGTGGGCTGTGCCAGTCGGTTGGTTTGGGGCATGGTGGCAAGCTGTGGCTTGGGGGAGAATAACTCCTAATGTAGTCACCATTAGGGGTGTGCCCCCCAAAAATGTCAATAATATTTGGATTTGGGTATATTGAATTAGATAAGCATATGGAGCAGAGGTCCATCAGTGGCTATTAGCCACAAGGTATAGATAGGGACTCCGGGGCAAGTGATGCTCTGTCATCTTGGTGCTTGGGGGGGGGATCAACAGTGGGAGGGCTTCTAATGTCCTGGCCCCACTGCTGGACCTCCTGATGGCACTGTTGGGCTGGATGGGCCTTTGGTCTGATCCAACATTGGCATCTCTTATGTTCTTATGGTATATACCAATGTTCCTGAATACCAGATTTAGTATTCTATTTGGATTCAAGAAATATTCAGGAATACCGAATATATTTGACTCCGTTATATCCTATGGGGACCATTAAAGTCAATGGCAAATCTATCATGGGGTATTTTCAGGGGTTTGGGGTTGTGTTTTTGAGGTAGAGACACCAAATTTGCAGCACAGCTGATGGAGCCTCTCCCCAAAAGAACCCCTAAGTTTCAAAAAGATCGGACTAGGGGCCCCAATTCTATTGGCAGCCAAAAAGGTGCCTCCATCCTCCATTGTTTCCAATGGGGACGAAATAGCAAGGTAATGCAAGGCCAGCAGAATGTCCCAGAGAATCTCTGCAGTAGAAAGTAGTGTGGGGGGAGGGCCTGTTTGCAAGGCCAGCAGCAGAACCAGTGCAGTGTGCCCAGTAGAACCAGTGCCACTGTGGCAGTGCCAAAACTCAAAAGGACTCAGGTCAAATCTCAGAATTTCTGAAGTAGAAACTGGGTGGGGGGGGGGCATTTCTGCAAAGACAGCAGAACCAGTGCAATGTAGAACCCAGTGCAGTGTAGAACCCAGTTCCATTGTGGCAAATGCCAGCTCAACATTGCTGGGCTCCTGTGTATTTGGGCATGCCTTGGTTCAGGTGGGCTAGCAAAAGTGCCTGCCCACCCTGCACTTTTGAGTTGTTCTGCTGGGCTTCTGCTGCCTAAAAAATTTAAAACCCTGCTGGGATTCTCTGGTGTGACTTGGTTAGTTCTGTTGCTGCTACATTAGCACTGGGTTCTGCTGCTGGGCACCTCCTCACACACAATTCACTTTCTACTGCAGAGATTCTTTGGGACATTCTGCTGGGCCTGTATTGCTTTGCTATTTCACCCCCATTAGAAACTATGGAGGAAGGGGACACCTTCTTTAGGTGCCCATAGAATTGAACCTCCCAGCCCAATCTTTTTGAAATTTGGGGGTCCTTTTGGGGAGATTTAGTGCCACTACCTCAAATTTCCTCCCCCCAGACCGCTGAATATATCCTAAGAGATTTGGCATTGACTATAATGGCCCCATAAAGTTTAATAGAGCCGAATAATAGCTGAATAAAGCCTATTAGTATTCAGGAATATCTATTCGGCTACCGAATAGATGCTCTGATTTGGTATTTGGCTGAATGAATACCCGAATAATACTGATAAGGTATTTATTCAGCTCGGCATATACATAATGTGCACCCCTAGTCACCATACAGAGTGTCCTAACACTTAGGTATGGAAAAGGGGCTCTCCCTGATCAAAGTTACACATTCACTTGGACTGAGTGAAGTGTTTCCTGTTGCCATCCTTCTTCTTTCTAGTCATCCTTTAGATCTATTTTCCTGCTCTAGATCTTTATCTAACAGCCTGTTGTTACTTTCAGTTCTCTTTATGAACAAATTTGACATCTTCCTGTGTTCTCAGTTAGACAGATAACACGTCCAAGCGGTCCCCACAAACCCTAATCCACATAATACATTTACTGGGACCAACTGCAAATATACTAAAGTGTAAACAAGCTTTTGAGTTCCTACCAGAACTCTTCCTTAGACTAGGTGTTATAAGAACATAAGAGACGCCAATGTTGGATCAGGCCAAAGGCCCATCTAGTCCAACATTCTGTGTCACACAGTGGCCAAAAATACCAGGTGCCCTCAGGAGGTCCAGCAGTGGGGCCAGGCCATTAGAAGCCCTCCCACTGTTGACCCCCCCCCCCAAGCACCAAGAAGACAGAGCATCACTTGCCCCAGAGCCCCTATCTATACCTTGTGGCTAATAGCCACTGATGGACCTCTGCTCCATATGCCTATCTAATTCCCTTTTGAAGCCGTCCAAGCTTGTAGTGAATTCCTGTGGCAGTGAATTCCATGTGTTAATCACTCTTAAAATGAGAGCGGGGGGGGGGGGGGGGGGGGGAGATATTCCAGGTCATGCTTGTAAAAGTCTTGTTTATGCCATCTCTGTGCTCAGTGCCAGGGCAGGTAGATACACTTTGGTGCTTTGGTGTAGGTTGTGATATCATTCCTCTGGATATGAGAGGGAAAAAGATGGGTGTTTCTCCATTGAAATGCCTTCTTCCTTTAATCTGTTTGACACCCAAGAAGGTACACAGATCCCTTGAAAGGCTGAAGGTAAAGGCTGATAGCCATTGTATTAACCAGTCAGAGATAAATGTAAAGTCAAATAAAGCCTAACTGGGTAGTTGTACCTCATGTTGTGGGTAAATTCCCAAATGCACCATCTCTCGCCAAGAGGCTGATCATAATTTTCAGTTCCATGTTGCAGGGGGGGCAGTGCAAACCACAGTTTGCTAGTTTCAGTACAGCACCAAACTGTGGGTTACCCTACATCAGGAAGAGCAGGGAGGCCATCGCAGAATACAAGGGGAGGCAGGGTGTAGGAGTTAGAGACTTGCTCATGTTGTGCTAAACCACAGTTTGGCATTACATCTGAATCAAGCAATAGTCTTATGATCTGTGCTGTTCCCTTATCTTATTTTGAAGTCCACTTATGGCATGTTCTAAAGCTCAAAAATATATTCTGAGGTGACATATTCTAGATAAATGATCACAGTCTTCTTTTTTGGAACACTTAGGTCCCGGAATACAGACGAATACAGACTATGCCTAGAGCAAGGACAGCTTGAAACCTGAACTGCCGCTTGGGATCATCGCAGAGGCCGCAGCCGCCTGCATGGCTTTCCTATGCAGAGTCCCCTTCAGATGGGGTTGGCAAGCCCCCCCTAACCCATGAAAAAGTGATCGGGCATCAGCTAGTGGTGTGCGTGGCATCCCAAGTCGCTGTGTGTACTTGAGGTATCTTCCCGAAGAACCGCACTTACAGGTAAGCAGGCTTTGGTTCTTCACCCCCCCCCCCCCCGCAATCTGAGGTGAAACAGCCCTGCTCGGTTTATGTGGATGGCCCTGAAGAAATGGAGGCCTCTGTGTCTGTGATCTGCTGAAGCAAAAATGAGGAAGAGTCCAGCAGCACCTTGTGAATGCCTCTGCTTCCGTCCATGGAAAAGCCAATTTAGCTAAAGTTGCTTCACATTTGCTTTTATTCTGCCTGAGGCAGAAGGGTGGGGGTGGGGGGGAGTCAGGTTTGAGAGAGAATTTGTGCTGGGTTGAACTTTTCCCTCTGAACCTGAGCTTTATTCTGTATCTTAATAAACAAGATTCTTATCAGCAAGGAATCCAGCCACATGCAATTAAAATCAGTGGCATGCAGGGGTTCCTCTTAGTTTTGTGGACATTTATTAACTTTGAGGGATTTGTTGCGCTGTATTGGACTATTTACATTGATGTCTTTGGAATGGACCCGAATGGCTATTTATTTTTATTAATTTATTTATTGTTTCAACTTTTACCCCACCCTCCCCGCCGAAGCAGGCTACGCTGTTCATATCAGAATGTTTTGAATCAAGTGCCAAGTGTTTTTGGGGTACAGTGGTACGGTTTCTGACTGTGTTGTGATAGGCACAGCCCTCTTTGCTGTACGTCCATTTGTTTATTCCGGACCACCTGGCGGATGGCAATCCTATCAGGCACCCCAAGGGAAGACATTTCCCAGGGTACTTGCAGGTGTGAGGAGGAGCTTTGGTTCAGTAAAAGAGCCTCTGCTTGGCATTTAGAGGGTCCCTGATTCAATCCCCGGCATCTCCAGTTAAAAAGGACCAAGCACTAGGTGATAGGGAGCCAGTTTGGTGTCGTGGTTAAGTGCGCGGACTCTGATCTGGGAGAACCGGGTTTGATTTCCCCCACTCCTCCACTCGCAGCTGCTGGATGACCTTGGGCAAGCCATAGTTCTGGCCAGGGCTTTTTTTGTAGAAAAATCCCAGCAGGAACTCATTAGCATAATAGGCCACACCCAACAGCAGAAACATATTAGCATATTAGGCCACACCCCTGACAGCATAGCTCATTAGCCTATTAAGCCATGCCTCCATCATTAGCCTATTAAGCCATGCCTCCATATCTTCCCTTGGCTTGCACGGGCACCCCGCAGCTGCAAGCTAACCCTTGGACAGGCCAGGGAAGGCACCGGGAGGCAATCCTTCCGGGACCCTCCCTGGCCCGCCCGCCTCGGAGTTTGCAGAGGCT
>NW_015164733.1:87947-90093 GCF_001447785.1 Gekko japonicus
TCCTCCTCCTCCTCCTCCTCCTCTTCTTCTTCTTCTTCTCCTTCTCCTTCTCCTTCTCCTTCTCCTCCTCCTTCTCCTTCTCCTTCTCCTTCTCCTCTGTGAAAGTCCTTTCTCTGCCAGAGACCCTGGAGAGTCGCTGCCCATCTGAGTAGAGAGTACTGCGCTTGATGGGGCAGGGGTCTGATTCAGAAAAAGGCGGCTCCATGTGTTCATGTGTGTGTGTGTGGTGCTCTAGATGCTGTAGATGTGCCAGGGAAAGGGGGGAATCAGGCAGAGATTTTCTGTGTACCCACTGGCTGCCACAAGCTTGGTACAGCAGCAGCCACCAAAGGCAGTTTGGCTGGCAGGGAAGAGAAGGGACAAGAACTTGTCTTGGGCCTGGATGTCCTTCCTCCTAATCTAGGAAGAGAAGAAGCTGAAGGCTTTAATGCTTGTCTGTGTACTGAATTTGAATGTTACAAGGTGCCGAATCTCATATTCCTGAGGACAGGAAGTGTGAGCTTGGTTGGCATCTCTGGTTGTTTCCGTACAGCCATTTATTCATCCAGCCTCTGCCCCTCTTCCATCGGAGTGTGCGTTCCCCGTGTCACAGCCAGGAACTTTCTAGATAGATCTAGCAGTTACCATGCTCTTAGGATTAGCTGGCCACAGAAATGGATGTGTCATTCGTAAAAGTCTGATTAAACTGGTTTTTTTTTGGGGGGGGGGGTTAAAAAAAGGGAGGCTGCCAGATGGATGTCAGTAGATTATTTAAAGATATATGAGATGTCCAATTAATGACTGACTCATTCGGTGTTTTAATGGAAGTCTTGCAAGGGAGATTTACAGGTAAACAGCACAATAAATTGTGTTCTGTGGCCACTCTGCTTCGAGCATGACAAGAAAAGCCATTAGGAGGCCTGAGAAATAAAGCACGCAGGGGGCGGGGGAGACTGCACAGAGGGTGTGGTAGGACTGCTCGTTTGAATCAGACCATCAGACTGTATGAAAATGACATTTTGGTGACTTAGATGTTGTAATTTTGGGTGTGTGTTTTATATATATATCGAGCTGCGGTGGCTCAAGTGGTTAAGACGCTGAACTGCAGGCTGTGGAAGGTTAGTAGTTCGCTCAGGGCAGTGACACAGCTTCGCACGCTTGTGTTTTGAGGTATTCTTTTTGTATTCTCAAGGGTCTTTTAAAAAATCACCGTTTCTGGGATGGGGGGGAAAGGAAACAGGGTGGGAAATTGAGAAAACCCCTTATAAAACCATTTCTCTTTTATGATGATATGTGGTTTTTTTTACAACAGTATTTTAATATATCTTTTTAGCTGCCCTTTAGTCTTTCCAGGTGTCTTCTGATAACTATGTAAGACAATCTGTGGTATATCTGGCAATGACAATTCCCAGAGGAATTCCCGAATACTCTCACCTGCATTAGCCATCTTTGGCAGCCTGTGAAAAAAACCTGGTCTGTCGAAATTGGTTTTGAAATTCACGCAACAAATCATGAAGCTGCCTGACGTATGAAAGAGTCAAGAAGCTTTGTTCGATCCATCATTTCCCCGAATGACTGTTCAGAAGTGCATCTAATTAGAGAGGGAGAATTGAAATGGTGCTATTTCAGGTATACAGTCATTGTTTCAATGGCAGGGTATGGGTTTTGATGTGGCTTCCCCCCCCCCCCCTTCGCCATCCAGTCCAACACTCTGTGTCACACAGTGGCCAGAAATACCAGGTGCCATCAGGAGGTCCAGCAGTGGGGCCGGACATAAGAAGAGGAAGAGGAAGAAGAAGAGGAAGAAGAAGAAGAGGAAGAAGAGGAAGAAGAAGAGGAAGAAGGAAGAAGAGATTGGATTTATACCCCGCCCTTCACTTGGAGTCTCAGAGCGGCTTACAAACTCCTTTCCCTTCCCCTCCCCACAACAGACACCCTGTGAGGTGGGTGGGGCTGAGAGAACTCTGACACAAACTGCTCTTTTTCAAGGACAGCTGTGCCAGAGCTTGTGACTGACCCAAGGTCACATCAGCAGGTGCAAGTGGAGGAGTGGGGAATCAAACCCGGTTCTCCCAGATTAGAGTCCGCACACTTAACCACTACACCATTAGAAGCCCTCCCACTGTTGACCCCCCCAAGGACCAAGATGACAGAGTATCATTTGCCC
>NW_015164733.1:90354-90526 GCF_001447785.1 Gekko japonicus
AATCTTATAAACCTCAATCATGTCTCCCCTCAGTCGTCGTTTCTCCAAGCTAAAGAGCCCTAAGCGCTTTCACCTTTCCTCATAGGGAAAGTGTTCCAACCCTTTTATCATTCGAGTTGCCCTTTTGTACACTTTTTCCAAAGCTATAATATCCTTTTTAAGGTGTAGTGAC
>NW_015164733.1:91602-97165 GCF_001447785.1 Gekko japonicus
TTAGCTACCTTCCAGTCCTCAGGAATGGAGGCAGATTTTAAGGAAAGATTACATATTTTTGTCAGGAGATCCACAAGTTCACATTTGAGTTCTTTCAGAACTCTCGGATGTATGCCATCTGGGCCTGGTGATTTATCAGTTTTTAAGTTGTCTATCAGTTTTAGGCAACCAGCAGGGTTTTCGAGGCAAGAGGCATTCGGAGGTGTTTTGCCATTTCCTCTCTCTGGATCACAACCCTGGACTTCCTTGGTGGTCTCCCATCCAAATACTAGCCAGGGCAGACCCTGCTTCGCTTCCGAGATCTGATGAGATCGGCTACTTTATATGGCTACTTTTGTCTAAAGTTACTGTGATACTGTGTGTGATTATTCCCTACCCAGAATGTCAGTGTTATAAAATTTAAGTCCATATCCGCATTCACTGACAGTCCTTAATCCTGCAATTAGTGAGGCTTAGAGGCAGGTGCTAATTTCCCCCCTCAGGGATCCAAGAGAATTGGCAGGTGTATGGAAGAGAGGGATCCTTCTTTGCCATGAACATATTCCTCCCACAGAGCCTGCAGTGAACAGGTCTTGTGGGGGTTAGGGTTCTGGGGTAGTATCCACCTGTACCACTAGTATCCAGTGGTGGCTGTTTCTAAGACCAAGGAACAGAAAGCTCTTTTTGTCAACTGTGAAGTCCACTGCTTCTGTTTTCCACTCTTATTTCATCCCCGTTTTCTTATTTGGCAAGAAATGCTTTGACTCCTCTCTAACCCTGGATATACTTCGTAGTTATTCCTTGAGTAACCCCAATACTTTGGATTTAAGAAATGTAGCAAAATATCCTCCTGTGTGCTCTGTGTGTGTGTGTGTGTGTGTTACGGTGGCCCTGTGAATTCATGTCCTCCCAGACGTCCTTGTCATTCACACCCTTGCTCAGGTCTTGCACACTGAGGGCTTTTGTGGCTTCTGGTACTGAGTCCAGCCATCTCATGTTGGGTCTTCCTTTTGTTCCTGCTGGCTTCTGCTTTTCCCGTCATTATTGTCTTTTCCAGTGAGCCTTGTTTTCTCAGTTCGGTCATTGTAGCTTCTAGGGAGATTTCATGCTCAATTTGATCTTTGTTGTTCAGTCGCACAGTCGAGTCCGACTCTTCACGACCCCATGGACCAGATCATGCCAGGCCCTCCTGTCCTCCGCCGTCCTCTGAAGTTGGCTCAACTTCATGTTCGTTGCATCTATGACCCTGAAGAAGGAAATGGCAACCCACTCCAGTATTTTTGCTTTTGCCAAGAAAACCCCATGGACAGTATCAATTTGATCTAGAACCTACTAATTTGTCTTTTTGTTGGTCCGTGGTATCCATAAAACGTCCCTCCAACACCACATTTTAGTTTTTATTATCATCATCATCATCATCATCATCATCATCATCATCATCCAGTACAATTCAATCAATCAATTTGAAATAGAATGAAAAAGTATTCCTAACAATAGCCTACCCGGTAAGAACCAGAAAAGGCTTGTAATAACATAAAAGTGTAAAAGTTATAAAAATTATAAAAAGGAGAAATAGAACTACTGTTTGAACCTTTGAAATGTCACTTCAAATAAGAAAAAAGGGTTTTAAAAAAAATTAAAAGATAGAGGTATGGCCTATTTGCCTCGCTTTTTGCATTCCTTGTAAACCTGGGCGCAGAACCTAGCCACCTGTCTTGTTGTCTGATAATTCCTATCCGATAGCAGGTATTCCAATTTAATTTTGTTTGATCTACCAGGGAACTTTTCTAACACTGGGCCGGTGATTTCCTTTTGGCTCGCTGACGCACCACATTTCAAATGAATCAATTTTCTTCCAGTCAGCTTTCTTCATTGGCCAATGTTTACACCTGTACATAATACTGTACTTGGTCTCAGTCGCCAGTGACACATCTTTGCACTTAAGAACCTTTTCTAGCTCCTTCATGGATGCCCTTCCCCGTCTCAATCTGATTCCTTGTTTGCCGTCTTTCTTTTGGTTGATGACGGAGCCAAGAAATAGATGATCTTGAACAATTTCAACTTCTTCATTGTCAACGTTAACGTTGTGTGGTCATCAGGGCTTTTTTGTAGAAAAAGCCCAGCAGGAACTCATTAGCATAATAGGCCACACCCAACATCAGAACCTCATTAGCATATTAAGCCACACCCCTGAGAGCACAGTTCATTGGCATATTAGGCCACACACCCCATGTTACCAGAAGTGTGGTCATCCAGCCACACCCACCTTTTGCTTCTTATTCTGTTTAATTTGTTGTCAAAACCCTGGGCTTTTTTTTGTAGCAGAAACTCATTTGCATGTTAGGCCACACGCCTCTAATGTAGCCAATCCTAATGAGTTTCTGCTGTTGGGTGTGGCCTATTATGCTAATGAGTTCCTGCTGGGCGTGGCCAACTCAGGAGCCAGCCGGAACTCCGTTCCTGTGCGTTCCTGCCCAAAAATAGCCCTGGTGGTCATTAGTTTTGTCTTCTTGATTTTCAGCTGTAATCCTGCTTTGGCACTTCTCCTTCATCAGGAGTCGTTTCAAGACTTCACTATCTTCTGCCATTAAAGTGGTGTCATCTGCATATCACAGATTGTTAATGTTCCTTCCACCAATTTTTACTCCACCTTCACTGTAACCTAATCAAGCTTTCCTTATGATATGTTCTGATAAAATTATTGCATATACTTATAATTTCCCAAATATCTGGGGGGGGGAAATTCCCCCTGTGTAGCTTTAAAAAATTAGAGAGTTTTCCATACTCAGTAAAGGTGCTCACGTGGTATAGGATGACCTGTTGCAGAACATTTGAGGCCTGTCATGACATCCACAGGTTTAGCTGGAATTTGGGCCTGTTTACATACTTGGCTCTACCAGAGCCCTGAACTCTGATTTGTTTACCGGCACCGTGGCTGAATCGGAGACTGAAGGTCAGTTCCTGGCTCTGGTCAGGACAGAAAGCAGAGAAAGTGGAGGAGTTTGCACAAACAAGGCCTGTCTCAGGGGCTGGTCCTCAGGGAGGGGTGGCCTTGAGGTTATGAAGACGCCTCTTTCTGGCTTCCAGACAGACACAAAAATCCCAAAACCCCTCTCTTGTTAATTAAAAAAGGCTTTGTCACACTGTCTGTACATAAGTTCCACAGCAGCAGGAGATTTTTTTCTTCTTCAATATTTTAAAAAGTCTTTCTCTGATATTTGTAACCCATAATTTCTGAAAGGTGCTTAGGGCAGCATAGATTAGGCTTTCTATACTCGAGAGCTGCAAAAAAAAAAAGGGGTCATCTGGTATGGATGAGATAGTGACTTGACCCAAGCAGGAATTTGAACCCAGATCTTCTCCAACCACAGCTTCCAGGGAGTGACTACAGACTCATAACTATGAGTGCTGCTAAGAGGGCATTTACTGATGATCTCAGTCAAGCAGTCGTGTGGTACCAAAACACCCTTGAGCTCCTCAAGGAGCAAGATCAAGGCTAATCAGATATAGGCCCGGAGTCTGTGGAAGAGGAGGGTGGCCATCACGGGCGGGCAGCTGGGGTCAGAAATATTTTTCGCCCTTGGATGCTCAGTTGGGCAATCCCATGCAGAGTTACTACACTCTTCTAAGCCCTGTTGACTTCAGTGGGTGTATAAGGGTGTAGTTTGGCTTAGAACTACCCTGCAAGTACACCGTACGTACACACCCATTTTTAATATTGGGTGCAACTTAAAGAGCAGATGTCACAAAGCAAGACTGGAATGTTGTGCTGCTTAGGTCCACATACAGACACCAATTTCAGCATGCCTTGGACTTCCGGTCGACGGAACAGAGATGGCGGACGCTCTCCTCACAACGGAGGAGGGCGAATCGCACACCAGCGGCCTGGAGGGGTACCACCTCAAGTGACACCCCCGCGGAGCCTTTGCGATAGGCTCTAGGCCAGGGGGCTTTTGAGGGGTAGCCTCTTCGATGGCGTAATGCTGGAGAATTGAGGCTCCCCTCCGCCCCGACGGTCCAGTCATTGAGTGGCCTTCGGGCATAAGCTGGACTGACCGGGACAAGCGTCGGAGATTGAGCGGGAAGGCGTAAAACTGAGCGTGGTCAGATAAACTGGCCAACAATGAACCAATTTCAGCATGCCTTGTAACTTCTGCAAGCGACTATATGGTTCAAGTGTAGACTCCTTATTTACCGTTGACATAGGGTGGCTTTTCTGCGTTACGGGGGAAAATCAGAAGACACAAGACGCTGCATTGACTGCTTATTGTGGAATGAGGCCCTCGGCATGTTTCGGGCTGGGGATGCCAGCCTTCAAGTGGGACCTGGGGCTCCCCCAGGATTACAGCTCATCTCCAGACTGCAGAGATCAGTTCCCCTGGAGGAAACGGAGGCTTCGGAGGGTGGACTCCGGGGCATTGTGCCCCACTGAGGTCCCTGTCCCTCCAAAGGCTCTCCGCCCCCAAGTATCCCGTTTTTCAACCTGGATCTGGCCCTGGCACCCCTATTAAATGCCCTTCCTCAGAGGCAGAACAAAATCCGACAAAAGCTTTTATCCAGCATCCTGTAGCAACTTGTAGCAGGTTTATGTATTTTTTTCCTGTGCTCTTGCCATCTGAGTGAAAAATCCAGGAATGAGGAGTCTCCAAATGGGCTGGAATACTTCCCCAAAGGGAAGACCTTCTGTCTGCACTGTAAAATGGAGACTGAAGCTTATGGATGTGGCCTCTGGCTTCCCTCTTTTAGCCTGATGTGCTTTTAAAATGATTTTTATAAGGTATTATTTCTGGATTGTATTTGCTGCCCTTACCAAGCAGGGGTCCTGACCAATGCTCCCTCTAAGCGGTGGAGCCTTGTGAGCAAAAATCCTACTTTGCAAGCTACTGGCATTAAAGTTGTGAGCGAGCGATTAGGCTAGTTTGCTCTGGAGCCGTCCTTCCTGAGCTAAGAGAAATACGTGTGAGCTGGAGGCTCAGCTTAGAGGGAACACTGGTCCTGACTGTGCCAGGAAAGAGGCGAGGTGCAGAAACACTCTGAACAGGGAAACCTATTTTGTAACCCAGATTTTAAAAATATCTGTGATGGTCTTAACAGTATACTTGATGACCTGTTGGAGCGTTTTTAAATGGAAAACACAAGTCTCTCTAAGAGGAGCATCACCTGTGTGGTTTGCAGCCTGCTCTTTCTGTCGTCCAGACATCAAAGGAATCTCCACTTGGATGGTGAAAGTATGCTCAACTAGAGTTGTAAAATTTCCGGAAATTTTGAAGCTTGGAATTTTTTCTAGTTTGAAAGTCATTCTGTTACTTTAGGAACATAAAATATGACTATGGACATTTTTACTTGGCATGAAATTATCACAACTAGCATATTAAAAATATAGTGTATCCAAACAATTATTACAGAATACCCACCCACATGCAAAAACAAAACTGAAACTTTTTTATTTTCTTCTGACAATCGTACCTCCTAAAGGAAGAAATGCATCTTGTTCTTGCATTGGAGAGTTCAGTTTGTAACCTAGGACTTAATTGTCCTCAGTGCACAGAAATTACATCAATCTGATACCATATATATATATATA
>NW_015164733.1:98184-110670 GCF_001447785.1 Gekko japonicus
GCCTCCATGGAAGCAATGGAGAAGAGAATGACAGAGGCAATACAAGCCATGGGGGAGCAGATAGAAAAAACATTGGGGGACCAACTGGAGAAGCAAACTCAGATTCATCTGAAACATCTAGAAGAAGTCCAAGAGAAGAACATAACAGCATTGAAGGAATTGGTTACTACAGAAATAACTTCAATCAAGCAAGAAATGGAAGGAGTTAAGAAGGATGTTCAAGCAAATGCAACCAAGACTACAGAGACAGAGGAGAAGATACAAAAAATAGAAGAGAAACAAGATTCTTTGACTCAACAAATTACAAGATCAGAGACAATGATGGAGTTCAGAAGGATGCAGACTCATCTGAGATTCAGAGGCATTAAGGAAACAGAGAATGAGAACTTAAAAGAAAAAATGATGGAAGTGATAACGGCTTTTCTGGGCGAGGAGGAAGGGTCAATGGACTCAGACTTTGATTTGATTTATAGAGTGAACTCCAGAATTGCAGAAAAGAAGAATTTACCAAGGGATGTAATTGTACAATTTGTAACAAGATCAATAACAGAGGAGATATTCAAGAAGCAATTCAACGTCCCTTTTGTAATAGAGGGAAACAAAATTATGGTGATGAGAGAACTCCCAAGAACAATACTGCAAGACAGGAAAAGGTATAAATCCTTGGCGGACAAACTCAGAGCTTTGAGCATCAGATATAGATGGGAGATTCCACAAGGTTTATCCTTTACGTATCAAGGTGGGAGGATTCAGATCAGATCGATGATGGACTTTTATAAATTTAAGGCGGACAATGCGGACGTCTTTGGAGAACTTTAAAATAAAACGCATAATGGAGTACAAATTGTTGTCATGGAATGTTAATGGATTAAATTCACCAAACAAGAGGAAAAGAATCAATCATTGGATACAGAAACAGAAATGCAACGTGATATGCTTGCAAGAAACACATATTAGAAAACAGGATATAAAATATTTAAAGAATGCTTTATTTGGAATTGAATTTTGTTCTGCGGCCTCAAACAAGAAAAAAGGAGTTGTGACATATGTGAAGAAGGAGTTACAACCTACAGAAATTTTTAAGGACATAGATGGCAGATACGTGGGTGTGGAATTAATGATTCAGCAGAAAAAAACATTGTTGATCAACGTGTACGCACCCAATGGAGCAAAGGAAAAATTTTTTAAGGATATAACTGACCAATTACAACAATTGACTTATGAGCAAGTTATTATGGCCGGAGACTTTAATGGGACAATAGATCGTCTAGACAGAAAACCACAAAAGGACAACGAATTCAGCGGAAAATTGCCAAAGAATTTTTTTGAATTAGTTAAGCAAGAAAAATTAGAAGATGTTTGGAGGAAATGGAACCCGATGCAGAAAGACTTTACTTTTTATTCCAATAGACATTGCTCTTTTTCCAGAATTGATATGATTTGGATGTCTGAAGAATTATCAATGAAAACACATAAGACTGAAATTTTGCCAAGATGTAATTCAGATCACAATCCGGTGGTATGGAGTTCCACAGAAAGGAAAAAACCCTTTCTGTGGAGGATTAATGAAGACTTGTTGGATAAGAAAACGGTAATTGAGATGTTAAAGGAAGAAACGAAACAATTCTTTCAACAAAATTTAAATAAAGAAACACCGATACAGATTGTATGGGATGCTTATAAAGCGGTGATGAGAGGAATTCTCATCTCGCAAAACGTGAAGCAAAAAAAGGAAAAACTTCAAAAACAAACAGAAGTGTTAGAAAAAATTGCTCAGAAAGAAAAGGAATTAAAAAAGAAGCCTGGAAAAAAGCAAATTATTAAAGAATTAAAGTTGCTGAAGGAACAACTGAATGAGACTTGGAATCAGGAAATGTATTGGAATTTAAAGAAGTTACAACAGAAATCTTTTGAAGGGGCGAACAAACCGGGAAAATACTTAGCTTGGCAACTTAAGGCTAGAAGAGAGAGAAGAATGATAACCAAAATAATAGAAGATGGAAAAGAGTTCGTTGATCCTAATGGAATAAAGAGATGTTTCTTCAAGTATTATGCTAAACTATTCCAAACAACTAGAGTTGATCTTGAGAAGATTAAAACATATTTAAAGGAGATTCCACTACCAAAAATAAGTAAGGAATACAAAGATTTATTAAATGGTCCAATTCAAAAAGAAGAAGTGATGAAGGCAATAGAAGAGACAAAGTTGGGGAAGGCGCCTGGGCCGGACGGATTTACAGCGAAATTCTACAAAAAGATGAAAGAAGAAATTTCCCCGGTCCTGGAAGCTTTAACCAACGAAATAAGAGAAAACAAAAAGGTGCCGGACTCATGGAAAGAAGCAATTATTTCTTTGATTCCAAAGGAAGGACAAGATTCAACAAATGTAAAGAACTACAGGCCAATATCTCTTTTGAACAACGATTATAAAATCTTTGCAAAAATTATTGCAGAAAGGGTGAAAAACTATTTACAAACGGTAATTTCTGAAGATCAAGCGGGCTTTTTACCCAAAAGGCAGATTAGAGACAATGTAAGAATAGTAATGGACGCAATTGAATATTATGAAAAGCACCCAGAAAAAGAAGTAGCTTTTCTGTTTGTTGATGCAGAAAAAGCTTTTGACAATCTTAATTGGAATTTTATGCACCAGATGATGGAAAAGATTGAAGCGGGACAACATTTTAGAAATTGTATTGAAGCTATCTATTCTGAACAAAGAGCTAAAATAAATGTGAATAAAGAACTGACAGATAACTTCAAAGTACAGAAAGGAACAAGGCAAGGTTGTCCGTTATCACCGTTATTATTTATCTGGGTATTGGAAATACTTTTACAAAAAATACAGTACGATCAAGAAATAAAGGGCTTGACACATAAAGGACACCAATACAAATATCGAGCATTTGCAGACGATGTAATGTTTATGGTGGAAAACCCAACAGAAAAATTGACATTGCTTTTTCAAAAAATAAAGGAGTTTGGAGAATTGGCCGGCTTTTACGTAAATAAGAATAAAACAAAACTTATATGTAAAAACATGATCAAACAAAAACAAGTGGAACTACAAGAACTGGTACAATGTGAAGTAGTTAAAAAAACAAAATACCTTGGAATTGAATTAACGGCAAAAAATATAGACCTATATAAGAATAATTATGAGAAATTATGGACTAAGCTGACTCAAGATTTTAAGAAATGGGATAAAATGAACTTATCACTGATGGGAAGAATATCAGTTATAAAAATGAATGTCCTACCACGTTTGATGTTCCTGTTCCAAACAATACCAATTCTGCATAAAACGGATTTGTTGGCCAAGTGGCAACAAGAGTTGTCAAAATTTGTTTGGGCAGGCAAGAAACCAAGGATCAAAATGAAAATACTTTGTGATGCCAAAGAAAGAGGAGGTCTACAAATGCCAAATCTTAGACTATATTATGAAGCGGTTTGTCTAACATGGATGGATCAATGGGTGAAGCTTGAAAATGACAGATTGTTGGGGTTGGAAGGGCATGATTGTAGATTTGGCTGGCATGCATATTTATGGTATGACAAGATAAAAATGGACAGTTTTTTTAAACTTCACTTGGTGAGAAAAGCTTTGTATATGGTATGGACAAGATATAAGAAGTACCAGAGTGACTTAAGACCATTGTGGATTGTACCAGTAGAAGTGTTGATATCTTACTCAAGACAGCGAGGTAGAGACTGGTTGCCATATAGAGATTTAATTAAAAAAGAGGGAACAGAGTGGGTAATGAAAAAGCAGAATGAAATTGAATATGAATATGAGTGGTTGAAATATATGCAGATTTATGATCTTTTTAGATCTGACAAAAAAAACTATGGTTTTAGAGAGGAAAAAAATGAAATTGAAAAGGTATGGGAGAGTGGAGGAGGAAAAAATATTTCTAAAATGTATAAGGTGTTGTTAAAATGGTATACTGAAGATGAAACTGTTAAAGAACAAATGTTAAAATGGGCTATTAATATGAATAAGGAAGTGGCTATGGAAACCTGGGAATATTTGTGGAAAAATTCTATTAAGATCTCGACATGTACTAATGTTAAAGAAAACTGTTATAAGATGATGTATAGGTGGTACATGACACCTAAGAAAATTGCAAATATGAATCAAAATATGTCAAACAAATGTTGGAAATGTAAGAGGCATGAGGGCTCATTTTATCATATGTGGTGGACTTGTGAGAAAGCTGTAGACTTTTGGACAAAAGTCCACAATGAAATGCAAAAAATACTGAAATGTTCTTTTAAAAAAGCACCGGAAATTCTGCTTTTGGGACTCAAAATGGAAGAAGTCAATACGACTAAAAAAACTTTACTCTGGTACCTGATAGTGACAGCGAGAATGATTTATGCTCAGTTTTGGAAGACAGAAAAGGTACCAGAGGTTGAAGAATGGATACAAAAAACTGAATAACAAAGAAGACGATGAGTTTTTTGGAGAATGGAATGATTTTAAAATTTATCTGGAAAAGAACTGGGATGTGAAACAAAACTTAATATGTTTAGATCAATATTAAGTCAAACGATGTTATCTTTAGATTGTAATGATGAAAAACTGATATTGTTGATGATATGAAGTAATTTGGAGCAGGGGTGGAAGCATTGTGGGAAGCCATTGGAGGGAGGGGAGGAACTGGGAATGGGGTAGACAATTGATAGAATGAAATGTTTTATATGTTGTATTCCTGAGAAAATAAAATTTGTTTACCAAAAAAAAAGAAATGATTTGGGAAATATTTGAACACCTGGTCTTAAAATATTTTATTCATCATGTTAAAATAAAATGTTCCATAATCCATTTTTTTCTTTTCTTTTCTTTCCCCCCGAATTTTTCCGTTTTTTTTTTCCGGGCCTTCACATCTCTATGCTCAACTTCGTCCCAAAAGCATGCTTGACTTCTCAAAAAAAAAAAAAAAAAAGGCTTAATGAAATGCATAATCAAATATTAAGAATATTTTTTACAGTTATAGATGTGGGAAAGTTGAGAGAGTTTCTTTAAAACACCCCTCAGTTTAGGGACATCTGGTTTCACTGTGAGTAACTTGAGTTGAGAGCCAGGCTTGCCCTAAGCATCCAGTTATGTCCACTTAGCTATATGTGGTGCTGACAAGTATAGGGTTGCCACCTCTGGCCTGGGATATTTGGGGGCAGAGCCCGGGGAGGGTGTTGTTTGGGGAGGACGGGGAGCTCAACAGGTCCACCCTCCAAAGCAGCCCTTTTCACCAGGGGAACTGATCTCCGTTGTCTGGAGAAGAGTGGTAATTTTGAGGGGCCTCCAGGCACCACCTGGAGGTTTGCAACTAGGGATGGGCACGAAATGACCCACAAAGCAAACTGTATTATGGATTTTGCCTTGTTTGTGGTTTGGGAGCTGAAGTTCGTGATGGGTCTACCGTCATGGACTTCCCCCAAACGGTTCCTGGCCAAAGCAGAAAGAAGGGATTTAAAGGGACTCCGAGTCCCTTTAAACCCCTGCTTTCTGCTCCAGTAGAAAGCCACAAAAAACAGCTGAGCAGCTGGGGCTCCCCACTGCTCAGCTCTTTCAGGCTTTCTTGTACATTCCCTTTAGAATTTAAACTGTTCCATGTGGCTCAGCTGTTTAAACGGGCCTTTGCTTGCTGCCAGCCCCTGGGGCTTGCTGCCAAAGAAAGCCCCCTTAAAGAACTGAGAAGCAAGGAGAAAACTGCTCCATGCTGCTCAGCTCTTTAAAGGGCTTTCTTTGGCAGCTAGCCCCTGAGAATTGCTGGCCAAGAAAGCCCTTTTAAACAGCCGAACCCCGTGGGGCAAACTGCTCAGCTTTGTAGGGCTCAGCCGTTTAAAGGGGCTTTCTTGGGTTCAGCTCCAAGCCATTTAAACCAAACAGCTGGGTATGTCTTGTGTCCTCCTGACCTGGATGGCCCAGGGCTGTCCTGATCTCTGCAGATCTCAGACGCTAACCAGGGTTGGCACCAAGGCTCCCTCTAAGCCATGGAGTCTTGTGAGCAAAAATTCTACCTTGTGAGCTCCTGGCATTCAAGCTGTGAGCGAGCGATTTGGCTACTGCATCAGTCAGTTTGCCCCGGAGCCCTCCTTCCTGAGCCGAGACGAAAATGTGTGAGCCGGAGGCTAAAAAACTGTGAGCTGGCTCACAGTGACTCAGCTTAGAGGGAACGCTGGTTGGCCCTGATGGGAGATCCCCATTTGGATGGGAGATCCCCAAAGAAGTCCAGGGTTGCTGTACAGAGGCAGGCAATGGCAAATCACCCCTGCTCGTCTCTTGCCTTGGAAACCTTACGGGGTTAGTATAAGTCGGCTGTGACTTGATACGGTGCCTCCAGACTTTTTATCTGCAGCAGACGAACACGGCCACCCCTTTCCAGTCAGCCTGCCTTAATAGTCCAGGAGGCAGAATCATTTATCTGCATTTCAGAGCCAGAGAAATATGACAACTGTTTCTTATCCCGAAAGAAAAAAAAGAGTGTGTACAATTCAGATTTATAACTCTTATCTGTGCAAAGCTGTATGGGTTTTTCCCCCCTGGGAAATGGCCTTTTAATGTGAAAGGGAGAACAATGGGTGACGGTTACATACATTTAGTTCTGTCCGTGGACTGTATTTTGCCATCAGACTTTGACACCTCTTTGTTGGTAGAAAAGCATGCCAAAGCCAGAAAGGACATTGCTGCAGCCAGTGGACAAGGGGTGAATTGTAGCTGCCATTCTTGAAGAGAGAAAAATTAGAGGAATACGATAGCAATCCAGGTGCAGATGACAGAGGCTATGACGTGAAGATTTCTTTTTTTAAAAAAAATGCCAGGTGATGACCGTGACAAAGCATACTCCATGAATTATTCCTGAATTAGTGCTGTCCTTGTAATCCTTTAATATGATGTTCACAGTGTTTCCCCTGGACATTTGTAACATGAAGTTTACAGATGAAAGAAATATACAAATCTTTACTCATAGTCTTTCCTTTTCCTGTGAGAGGGCTTTTTCATTTAAGTTTGTGCAAATAAGAGTTGTAAATTTACACACTGAATTCTCTTTTTCTTTTTACCGTGCCTGTTTGACCAGAGGCCCTGGCTCTTGCTTGCCCCTGGCCGTGGGCAGGTGGACTTGTAGTGATAGGATTCTGGCAGTTGCAGGAACCCACCTGGGGAGGGAGCCTTACTCCACATGGAGACTGAAACCTCTCTGGCTGAATGCACGTTTACACACAAACCTAAATGCAAACTCCCAGGCCCACTATGTCAAAACATCATAAATGGTGATCTAAAGTTAAAATCTATTTAAATATAAATTCTGCAACTCAGTGGCTTACAATATAAACGGGGGAAAACAGCAATACATAAAATACATTAAAACATGAATTAAAATCACAATTAAAATCTGCAGCAGCGTTATCCTGTTTAGAGCATTCAGAGGCATAGAGTTTATATAAGAGATAATCACCAGCTGTCAGTAAAGAGGCAATCAGACTGATAGGAAGGCCCGGCCAATTTTAGCTTTGTAAAAATTGCACATGCAGGTGGTTGAGACCAGTGGCCATGAGTCCACGGGGCAGGACCCTCAAGAGCTCCACAAACGCACACAGAGCCACCATACCTTTTTTGCTCCATTTTTGGAAGGGGCTGCTTCTAGTGCACATGCATAGAGAGCAGGGGCACCACACTCCCTGCCCATCTGTGCCATTCTGTTGCTTTAAAAATAAATGGTATACGTGAAACGTGGATGTGCAAGGTGGCAGAGAGAAACTCACGGAGAAGAGTCCACTGTTCATCTACTCCCTGTCAGTAATCCCATTCGTTTGTATGCAGCCAGGCTTCTTTCCTAATGCTAACATCATGAAGGTGCTCCTCATATGACTGCCGCTTGCCTGAAAGAAAAGTGCTGTATGAAATTTTGCAGCAAAAGTACCCAGTGGCTGCTACAAATGGAAATTAAAAAAAAAAAATCAGCATTCCTGATTTTTCATTCCCAGTGCAAGTTATCAAAAGTGAATCGTGCCTGAATTGCTTTGAGAATTTGTGTAGAGTGACTGCAGTTCAGTGCCATTGATCTCACTGGGTTTACTCCAGATTCCTTCTGCATAGGATTAGATCCTTCCATGGAGCTGAGAACAATGGCTACACTCTTAAGATCTGGCTAAGCATTTACATATTCCTGCCGTTTCGGGCCGTGCTTTTAATTCTGTTTTGTGGCACGACACCAGAAGTGCCATCAAGATCTAGAGATTTGTTTAGGTGCAGCAGGAGACTTTGTATACTCCTCTGGTTCTCAGCCGTGCTCCCTCTAAGCTGAGTTAGTGTGAGCTAGCTCACAGCTTTTTAGCCTCTGGCTCACACATTTCTGTCTTAGCTCAGGAAGGGATGGGGCTCCAGAGCAAACTAACTTATGCAGCTGCCAAATCGCTCGCTCACAACTTTAATGCCAGTAGCTCACAAAGTGGAATTTTTGCTCACAAGACTCCACAAGACTCCTGTCTTCGGTCGTGCTCCGGAGTTTGCTTAATTTCATGTTCGTTGCCTCGATAACACTGTCCAACCATCTCATCCTTTGCCGTCCCCTTCTTCTTTTTCCTTCAATGTTTCCCAGCACCGGAGTCAAAAAACATTGGCTCGTAGTAATACTTTGCTTCCTTAAATGCCTTTAAAATATTCATTCAAAAGGCCTTAGACAAGATAAAACAAGAACAAATTAAGAGATATGATGCAGAAAATATTTGGCCACTGAAATATCTTCCTTAGGATTTTTTTAAATTGAAGGACGGGCTACACTCAAAGCACTCAGGAGCTTATGGGCCACATGCAGTAGCATGAGCCACGCTACAAATGTGAGACTAACTTCTCTACGAACAACTTGGCCAACTTTGGGTTTAAATTAATGAGTGGGGATTTAAAGCACTGACCAAAAGATGAACTTACAGGAACCTTCCTAGAGATACATCCAATAATCTCTGTAAGCGGTTGATGAATTTGTTTCCAAAATGACAGAACTAATGGGCATTTCCAGAGCTATATATGACTTCTGCATTTCAGGTCTAGCAGCACCAGCAATTTGCATTTCTCAGCAAATGTTTTGTCTGTAACGGTGTCAGGGACCATTTTATTTGTAATTTATGTTGAAAAATCCTTCACATACACATTATGTTCCTAGACAAAAATTCTCTCAAATTCATTCCCATTCTTGTTGCAGAACAAAGATCCAATATCTGTTGTTGACTTTTTAATAAGAATGCCATGCTCAAGAGAAACTGAGTGATAACAGATTGTCGCCTCTCTTTGGAGTGTCTTGTCTAGAATGGATGTGGTTGCATGAGCAACAGTGCATCTGAGCCAGCTAGGCAAGCATCACAACTTCAAAGAAAATGTTAATTAGCTTTGAAAGATTACACTCTAAAGGTCCTTGGAAGTCCTAATGAGTATGTCGAATAGAGATACAAAAGCCCTGTAATCTTAGAGTCAATTCCAGCAAGTTTAAATCATTAAGGTACATCTGAGTATCAACCTACTGTTTTTCATTTCTTAATTATCAGTTGTTGACTATGGCCCTGGTCACACGGGCTGGATATCGCGGGGGGAGGCGTGGCTAATTGCCCCGGAGGAAACTAACGCGCGGCCGCCCGAGCACACATCCCGGTCGAGGTCCCGTGGTTAGGGGGGAGATTCTCCGCCATTATGCAATCAGACATGACGGCGGCGCACCAGGGTTTCATCCTTCGGCACGCACTGCAAAGAGGACGGCCGGAGGGAATAGGCGTGCGATGGCGTGATCACACCAAACGAGTCCATCTGCAGCCCGTGGCAAACCATTTTCTAGTAGATCTTTGCAGGTACTTTTTAACTGCGCATCTTTGGCGGCATGCCACTGGTTGGCCAGGGGTACACTACGCTTGCCAGATGTTGCAGTGTGATTGCGCCCCAAAAATCTGCCCAGCATTCGTGTCTTTCGTATGGCAAATTCTCCGTGTGACCGGGCCCCAAATATGTTATACAATTCGGGTTGTGTATATTCCCCAAGGGCTAATTCCTATTTGTATATGTAAGGCCTAAGTGTCCTTGGTGCTGTTGTTACGGGTGGTAGCAATGGAATTTTCAAAACATGTTATCATTTAGATAGAGTTTAAAATACCAAGGGGTGTTTGTCTGCATCCATATACACTTTGCAGCCAGGACCAGGTGTTAAATTGTTGCTTGCAACAGTTTTCGTATCTTAAATGAATGCTTTGTTCTTAATGGCATTAGGTTGTGAGCTTTGGCCCACACACAGTTGTCCATGCGTCTTCTGTTTCTGCTCAGCACCTGTGGCACTCAAGTTTGAATTTTCTGCCAACTTTTCCTGTAAATGGACATTCCTGGGTGACTGATGCTCAAAAACACACGAAGGCACAAATCCTGTGGATCTGTTTCTTATCATATAGTAAACAAATGGCAAAGTTTTTACACAGACTGCTTTCTGATACGGAAAGGCTGTTCCTCATCTCCAGTTTGGCATCTCTTTCTCTCTCTCTCTCTCAGGGTGGTATGCATGGCTCTTTCCTGTTTTTCTGTTCCTACAGCTTCCCTGCGCTGAGAGAGTTTGTGTGACTGGCCCAAGTATTATGGCTGAGTAGGGATTTGGACCTGAGTTTGACACAGAACCTGTTGTGACCACAGTGGTTCTCACGTACTTATATAAACTGAAGGGCCTCTGGTTGCCTGTCTCGCGCTAAGAGCAGCAGGTGGCAAAGCAGACTCGTAGCTTTCCTGGAGTGGGACATTACAGCTGTTCCTGTCAAGCTGCTGTTTTTAAGATTGTCTCTGTATGAGCTCAAATCCATGGGTGTTTTTTCACTCAGGATGTAACCAGCCTAGACTCTCTCTGCTGTGCCGTAAACCATTTTTACCACAGTCCTGCATGCTTTCTTCCTCAAATGGCTGCGTTTGTTGACTCTCCTCAGGAGAGTCTGAGTGAGTATGTAGGAGTGATTGGGAGGAGCCGGATAAGTTCTGTATGAACCGGCCCAGAATGAGGCCGCTGTAACTCAGCGTGCCCCTTTCTTGTGATGGGGTCCATCAAGAGGCTCTGTGTTTGGAGTCTTCCCAAGCTGTACCATTCCTGATTTGAGTCATATAAAGTGTACCTTTCCTCTGAATTTTCTCCTGCGTAGACGTATCAGTTTGTAATTGAATCATATTTTTATGCAATAACTGGCCTCCAAATGCTTGCGCTTGTTGTTGTGTGAAGACATTCGTGGTCTGATTGTAAGACTGGAGGACGCAGGGCTAATAAGGCCTGCAGGGGGACTGAATTACAGTACTTGGCAGGTGGCAGGGAAGGGGGGGGACTGAAGCTTGTTTAGGACTGGTGAGTTGTGCACAGAGTTTAAAAGATAGGCTGAGCTACCAGAAAACTTCCATTTCAGTTTCTTGGAGTCAGATTTGTACAAATGGTTCTTCCCCTTCACCCTTCTGCATAGGCCAGCAATCCTCTGCAGAGAGTCCAGGGCCCCTCCAGCCAGTGTTCCCTTTAAGATGCGCCAGCCTGCGCTAGCACACAAATTCCCAGCCCCCAGGGCAAAGATCCCCTGCTGAGCGCAGGGCCAGGAAACTCTCCCCCACCTGGCTCCCTCAAGTGCATGGGAGAGGCACAAAGCCAAGCTTCCCCTCCTCGCACTGGCTGAGGTCTCCTGCCCCCTCCCCCAGGGAGGAAAGGAGGTAGAGCTGCCCGCCATTTAAAGCAAATGGCTGACAGGCAGGTCCACCAGTCAGCTATTCGTTTTAAATCGCCTGCAGCCATTTCAGGGCTACTTTCACTTCCCCCTACATGCAAATGAGGGGAAGCGAAAGGAAGGCTCCTAATGGCTGTCCACTCTTTAAAGTGAGCAGCTGACTGGTGGACCCTCCAGCTACTGGCTTTAAAGGCCAGGAATTTAACAGGGCTCTCTTTCGCTTCTCCTGCTTGGAAGCAGGGGGAGCGAAAGGGAGCCCTGAAATGGCTGACCTGCCCTTTAAAGTTAGTAGCTGAAGGGTGGATTCGCCAGGCTGCTGGCTTTAAAGGGCAGGAAGCCATTTCAGCCCTCCCTTCAGTTTTCCCCCGCTTGGAAGGGGGGGGCAAATTGTGCTCTCTAATGGCTGCCCACCAGTATAGGAGGCATCTCTTTGTTTTTTGTTTTTTGTTCCTTCTTTCCACCTCTCCCTCCCTCCCTCCCTCCCTCCCCATCTATTTGCTTTCTTTACATTTCTATATTTCCCTTTCTTTTCCTTTCCCCTTTCTTTACATTTATTTCCTTTTCTTTTTTCCTTTTTCCATTTCTTTCTTTTCCTTCTTTCCCTTTCCCCCTTTCTTTCCCTTTCTTTCTTTCCCTTTGTTACCATTTCTTTCTTTCTTTCTTTCCCTTTCTTTCCCTTTTTTCTTTTCCTTTTTTCCCTTTCTTTCTTTCTTTCCCTCCCTTTCTTTCCATTTCTTTCATTCCCCTTTTTCCTTTTCTCTCTCTCTC
>NW_015164733.1:110736-119112 GCF_001447785.1 Gekko japonicus
CTTCCTTCCTTCCTTCCTTCCTTCCTTCCTTCCTTCCCTTGCCATTTCTTCCTGTTTTTATGCTTTGTATGCTTGTAAATAGAAATAGAAATTTTAAAAAATTAGGCTCGCTCACAACTTTTAGACTTGTAGGTTTTTTGGCTCACAAGGTAGAATTTTTGCTCACAGCCATTGACACCTTAGAGGGAACATTGCCCAGCAGAATTTGTTGTGGTCCAGGGGTTTGCACTGGGCACCCACCCTTCCTTGCTCCAGACCAGGTGGTGTCTTTCTAAACTGGACAGGTAATGGACAAGGCAAAGGTTGCAATCCTGTCCTGTAGATGGGGTATATATTTATTTTTATTAAACGTATGCCTTATTTTCTAGCCAAAGTTCTCAAAGCCCATACAAGCCTGTGTGGCATGGATTGCAGTGGTCACACTGACAATTGTTTAATAGAACTGGCCGTGTTTTTTTTTTTCAAAGAAAAAGACAAGGGGGAACGTCTGTGAGGTCACTTTTGTTGTCAGTGTCAATAAAGACCATAACTCTCCTGAGCAGATAGGCGAGAAAGCTGGTTGGAGTAACACCCCTTTCTTTTTATCCGTGTGCTGTCTCCATCTTGTGCTGGAGATGTAGATATTACTTGTTAGGGACCGGAAAACAAGCCTGAGGTTTCACAAAAGGACTGTTCTGTCCTGGAGGCCTGCAGTCTGAGAGATGTGACCTACAAAAAGGGGCCAGAAAATGGAAGCCTTCTTACGTCCCTCTTTACATTTCCCCTCTGAACACCGCAGGCTATTTCAGGCCATTTCCTCTTGTCCTGCTCCGTAGCCGCTCTTCTTGAATTCTGCCCATTGAAGTGCAAACTGGGGCTCTTAGCTAATGTAGAAAGCCTGTCAAACCAATGACATCAACATGTTTCCATTGCCCCCCCCCCCCCCAGGCTGGCTCACACAATGTACGGGGCCGTCCCAGGCATTCTCCCAAATGGGCATTTTGGAAGACAAATCTTGGTAGACCAGGGAATTCCAGAGGTGGCTGACAGCAGTTCTTGAGTGGTGAGATACAGACAGTGTCACTGCAAACATGGAGGTCAGCAGCTGTCCGCACGGAGGCCGATGTGTGGAGGACGGCTTTTCTGTAAGGGCACAAAATGCATCAGACGCGCCAGGCTAGAGGCCTTTGGAAATGATTGCTTGGGTTGTAATAATTAGCCTGGCTTTGGAAAGCTGCACAAATATTTACAAACACAACATTTTGACCTCAGCAGAGGTACAAGCGCCCTCCAGGACCAATTTTTTTCTTCCTTGTCAGAAAAGGAACTCCCTGAAAGGGTGAGTTTAGCTTTTCCTTTTCTTTTATTAGGGCAGGTAATTGGAAGGGATCAGAATCCTACCTGTTTTGTTCTGGAGGTATAAGACGGGAATGATACATGGAGGGGGGGGGAATCCTGTGGCAGGAACAGGTACAGTTTTGAGACAGCTGTGAAATAGTGGTGATGCTTGACTCAGCTTGGGGTCGAGATGAATGGGGCTGTCTCCACCAGTGTTCCCTCTAAGCTGAGTGAGTGTGAGCCAGCTCATAGTTCTTTAGCCTCCGGCTCACACATTTTTGTCTTAGCTCAGGAAGGATGTGGTTCCAGAGCAAACTAATTTATGCAGTAGCCAGATCGCTTGCTCACAACTTTAATGCCAGTCGCTCACAAAGTAGAATTATTGCTCACAGGACTCCACAGCTTAGAGGGAACATCCACCACGGTTCCACTTTGTGGCTTCAAGCATAACCAGTGTATCGAGACCTTAAGTGTGATGTCCCCTTGTAGTTAAGTCCAGTTCCCAGGTGTGCCAGATACTGTAAGAGCTGAGAGGAAGTGAACCAAAATTCTCTGTTGTCTTTTCAAAGCTCAGGACTAGAGAGAACAAGTGGATTATTCTTCATTAACTCTTTTGCAGGGTTATTAAATGCTGAAAACAAGGAGGTTCTGGGAGAAATCCCATAAATGTAGCTTCTGAACTATTTCACATGACCACATTCTGAGGAGAAGCTGTCTTGGTTTTTTTCAGTTGCAGTAAATTGTAAAACACCCTTTCCTCTTAGTAATCTTTTCCAGTCAAGTGTAAGACACCCTGTTTTGTATGTTTTGCTCGGCCTGTCCCCCTTGCTTGCAATACAGGCAGGTCAGTTCTTATCCTTCTCTCGGGGCCACGCAGTCTGAGGCCACGCAGTCCCACTAAAGATCCCAGAAGTGGCAGTCATAGCCACAGAAACAAGCAACGCCTCCTTTTCGCCAACCCTTCTCCCTGTGTGTGTTCTAGTGGGACCTCTGAGCTCTGTTCTGAACCATCAGACTATGAATCCACTAACAATTCAGCAAGAGATGCCACACTTGGTGGGAGCAGAGAGTTCACCAATTCTATTTTTACTTTTCCCCATTTCTACTTCTTGTCTCTGGGGTTCTTATACCTTCTTTAAAGATGAACTCTGAGCTGCCCCCGGTTTTTCCTTTGTTGAAACTGCATTTCTGTTGCTCGTCCAGAATCTGTGTGGATAGCCTGACATGATTAGTTCGGGGTTGAACGTAATTCAGGATCCTTTGGCCCATAACTGTCGTTGGTCAGGAGCACAGAAGGTGTATTCATGTTGTTGTTTAACATGTACATGAAACAGCTGGAGAGACTCTCTGTGGGTCTGGAGTTAGATACCATCAGTATGCCAATGACACTGAGCTCTGCTTTTCTTTAACAACTGAATCAGGTGGGTCTGTAAAAGTCCTGAATAGGAGAAGGGAATGGGGTGGATCAGGGCCAACAAACCAAGGCTCCATTCAGACCAACAGAGGTGTTGTAAGTCGAAGAATAGGGAGTCACCCTGTTCAAGATGGGATTGATGTCCCCTTGAAAGAGTGGGTCCATGGCGTGGGATGTATGTTGGGAAGATAAGGCCTTCTCCGTGACGCTTGCCACCTTCTACCAACTTTGGCGGGTGCACCAGCTCCAGCTGTTCCTTGAGAAAGCAAGACATGACCTAATTCATGCTTTGATCCTGTCCAAGGGAGATTAATGTGCTATGCATGGGCCTGCCTTTGAAGTTTGTTTGGAAACTTCAGGTAGTACAAAATGCCGTGGCCAGGCTAGAACTGGGAGTTGGGTATAAAGAACATACCCCTTCTGGACAGACTGGTGGCCTGTCTGTTTCTGGGCACAATTGAATGTGCAGGTCCCTTCCTTGGGAATCTTAAATGGCCCACCTCCCTCCATATCATTTCCCCACAACTGAGATCTTCATCTGAAGCCCAGAGGTGGGGAGCAGCCGGAGATGGGGAATTAGATAAGCATATGGAGCAGAGGTCCATCAGTGGCTATTAGCCACAAGGTATAGATAGGGGCTCTGGGGCAAGTGATGCTCTGTCTTCTTGGTGCTTGGGGGGGGTCAACAGTGGGAGGGCTTCTAATGTCCTGGCCCCACTGGTGGACCTCCTGAGGGCACCTGGTATTTCTGGCCACTGTGTGACACAGAGTGTTGGACTGGGTGGGCCTTTGGCCTGATCCAACATTGGCGTCTCTTATGTTCTTAAGTTCTTATTTAGAGTGGTAGTTGCCCCCCTTCTATGGGAAGTTCACCTGCCACCTCCTATAGTGTTGGTTATAAGATATTTATATTTGGCTAGGCTTTTATCACCACCACCACCCCTGGCCACCATACAGTGTTTTAGTATTTGGCCATAGTCTGTTTTGTTTTGTTTGTGGCCATACATCATTGTCAGGGGTTTATTCTGCTGATTTAATAGTTCTTGCTATTGGCTTTGGGTATGCCGTGGCTTTGGTTTCTTGCTGCTGTTATTTCCTTGCTTTATGCTTGTTGCTAAAGACCCTGACAGCCTTTGGAGAGGCCGAGTGTGTGGCCTGCGTCATCCTTTTGGTCCCATGCGAATGCTCCCCAGTGGTCCTTGATGGTGTTTCCTTTGGGAAACGGGTTTTGGCTCTCCTGGTCTAACCAGCACCTCCCCCCCTGTGCTTCTGCCCGACCCTCCCATGCCCGGCATTTGATTGGGGCATTCCAGTATCAATCCTCTGCCCGGGCTCATCCTCCCTTTCGGCTTGCCTCTGTTAACGGCATCTCTGTCCAGGCAGGCAGCAGCCTGAGTCTTCTTTGGCCAACCTGCTCCGGTTCCTGTCTGCAGTCTGGGTCCTCCTGAATCTGTGTAAATTATCCGGTCCATTGGTATCTTTCTGCTGCCTCCCACCCCCACCCCACCCCCCGGTGCTACTTAAGGCTTTCAGCCCATCTCATCTGTGGGAAGTCTCAGCTTTATTTCCATGATGACTGCCAGCAACTCCACTCAGTAAGCCAGTTTGCTCTACTACACTTCCCTTCTTGGTTTGTCACTCTCTCATTGTCGGAGCACATTCTCTTGTAACTAAATGGAGAGAAAGGAGCACACTCATTCTCCCCACCACCACCACCACCACTGGAGTAAATCAGTCTAGGCACTTTTCATTCTCAAGAGAAATGGATTTTGCTTTAACGTTTCACATTTTGCAGAGAAGTGCTGCAATAACGTTCAGAATCTGGAATGCTGCTCCCTGCCTTCCCCGCGGTTGCTGTAGCAGGGCTACAGGTCCTTCATGGAGCCCTTTGGATGAAGCCTCTCCCTCCCCCATGCATGGGTCTGGCCAGACTATGGGCTGCCCCAGTGTTGGGGGGGGGAAAGTGTCCCCAAGCAGCAGGTGACTTATGGTGCCCCTACAGTGTTTTCAAGGCAAGAGGTGGTTTGCCACTGCCTGCCTCTGCATATGAGCCCTGGACTTCTTCCTCAGTGGTTCCCCACCCAAGTACTGCCCAGGGCCCAACCCTGCTTGGCTTCCCAGATCTGATGAGATCAGGCCAGCCGGGGCCATCTGAGTAAGTTCATTGTTTCCAATGGTAGTAAAGGTTTCCCTTGCTCAAAAGCCAGTCGAATCTGACTCTAGGGATGCGGTGCTCATCTCTGTTTCCAAGCTGAAAAGCCAGCGCTGTCCGAAGGCGTTTCCGTGGTCATGTGGCCAGCATGACTAGATGCCGAGGCGCACGGAATGCTCTTACCGTCCCACCGAAGTGGTACTTATTTATCTACTTGCAATTTCTTGCTTTCGAACTGCTGGGTTGGCAGGAGCTGGGGCCAGAGACGGGAGCTCACTCCATCTTGCGGAACTTGGGTCTTGAACTGGTACTAACAGGCAAATGATCAAAGCACTGCTTTGTAACCTGTCGTTTGTTACCAGCAAATTCAATCCATTAACCTGGGCCTTTTGATGAAGCAAAGGTGGGGAGGAGAGTTAGAGCCTCGGATGATCCCCTGAAACAAATCCATGCCCAGACTTGATCCTCAACGACGCTGCCTATGGGCAATCTCACCTTCAAGTGATCTTCTCTTTCCACGCTGACCAGGCACGTAAGCAAAACTGGTCAGTTGCCCATCGGGTGATTTATTTTTCATCCTCAGATCCCCATTTCATAAGGTACCGATGATTTCAGATTTTCTCCCACTGTATTCTGAATGGTTTTAAAGTTTGATTTATGGAAACAGAATCAGAGAGGAAGTTGACTTTTGTTCTTTGTTGCACTCACCCTCAGCCTTCACTCCCAACTAGAGATGTAAAATTTCTGGAAATTTTGAAGCTCGGAAAAAAACCCGGTTTCTCCCCATTTTTCCCCCAGAAAAAAATGGAACTTTTTGGAAAAATTGAAAAAAATGCTACATTAGCACTTCTTTTTTCTTTTCCAGATTGAAAGTCATTCTGTTACTTTAGGAACATAAAATATGACTATGGACATTTTTACTTGGCATGAAATTATCACAATGAGCATATTAAAAATATAGTGTATCCAAACAATTATTACAAACAGAATACCCACCCACATGCGAAAACAAAACTGAAACCTTTTTCTTTTCTTGTGACAATAGCACCTCCTAAAGGAAGAAATGCATCTTGTTCTTGCATTGGAGAGTTCAGTTTGTAACCTAGGACTTGCTTGTCCTCAGTGCACAGAAATTACATCAATCTGATACCATACATATTTTTTAGAAACGATTTGGAAAATATTTGAACACCTTGTCTTAAAATATTTTATTCACCATATTAAAATAAAATGTTCTATAATCAATTTTTTTTCTTTTCTTTTTGCAATTTTTCAGAAAAAAAACAAAAAAGGCTTCAGGAAAAAAACAGGGGGGAAATCCCGAATTTTTCTGGGGGTTTTTCTGGGCCTTCACATCTCTACTCCCAACACTCACTCTGGAACTGGTGGCCCCCCTCACTGCATGGCTGGGAAGGGGGAAGCAGCGCTGGCTGTGTGGCTTATTTTACTGATGTGCGATTGTGCATTACTTGTTAACTGTGTGTCTATAACATGTATCCAGCGTGGCTTAGAATGGAATCAGTATACATGAACGCCTGCACTTTGTCGCCTGGCCCTCCAGTCCTAAGTGGAGTTGTGTCCGTTGACTTAAAAGGGGGTAACTTTTCACTGAAAAGGGCTTATTGCCATAGTGGGCCAGGCAGTCTAGCCCAAAATGAAAACAGCCGTGTCTCCAACAAAGGGCAACAAAAGCAGCTTGTGCCAAGCGCTCAAGGGGATGTACTCTATTGTATCCGAAAATCCCCAGCCTTCTAATAGAGCCTTTCTTTGATTTCCCCCCCACACTTCCTTCAGTATACAAGTTACAACCCAGGAGAATGATGAATGAAAACCGTCTGAAAGAGCTCATGTTTCAGATCATTCTATAAATCTGCTCACCATTCAGGATGTGCTGTATAGTCAAAATAAATTGAAAATTTTTTTTTACAAAAAGTACACATAAGGACTAAAATTTTCTCATTGAATTACTTTAGGTACCGCTTGTCTTAAAATGATTAGAGAACATTTTATTAATGCTTTAATGTATAAATCATAATCATCACTTTGAGTTTCCCCCCAAAATGCCAAAGAGAACTCTTCAAATTATTTTTTTGTTTTTTGTTTTCATAGAATCATAACGTTGGAAGGGACCTCCAGGGTCATCTAGTCCAACCACCTGCACAATGTAGGGATTTCACAAATGCCTCCCCCTCCACACCTTCAGTGACCCCTGCTCTGTGCCAGAAGTGTGCAAAAAAACCCCAAACCCACCTCCAGGATCTCTGGCCAGATTGGCTTGGAAAGAAATTGATTCCTGACCCCAAAGTGGCAATCAGCCTGGGTATGTAAGAAAGGGCCACAAGCAATGTTCCCTCTAAGCGGTGGAGTATTGTGAGCAAAAATTCTGTTTTGTGAGCTACTGGCATTAAAGTTGTGAGCAAGAAATTTGGCTACTGCATAAATCAGTTTGCTCTGGAGCCATCCTTCCTGAGCAAACACAAAAATGTGTGAGCTGGAGGCTAAAAAGCTGTGAGCTAACTCACACGAACTCACCTTAGAGGGAACACTGGCCACAAGAACTACGCACTAATGCAACCCTCCCTGCCCTCCCTCTCATGATCTGCCTCAGTTCACACAATCAGCATTGCTGTCAGATGGCCATCCAGCCTCTGTTTGAAAACCTCCAAAACCTCTGTTTGAAGACCTCCAAAACCTCTGTTTGAAAACCTGCAAAAACTGCTAGGCAGTTGTGTAATTTCATATTGAAGTGTATCATATATCCATACTGATGTCTCTTTGTGTTTAGTATTTTGTGGGACTATTTGGAGCGGCTAAACAGTTGTCCTCAACACATATAAGAGTGCTGTGCATACAGGTGCTTCATCATTGCTTAAAAAACGGAGTAACCTGTTTTAGAGCCACAATTTATTTTAAATGCACAGGAAAATATCTCTACAATAATGTTAAACACATTAAGGTAAGAATTTGTTTAAAAAGAACAACTAAGGGGTTGTTATTCCTTCAATCTAGCTAAAGACAAACATCTTGAAGCCTCCTTGAGTTCCGGTAGGAGGGCCAGGCGATTAACCCGCAGGACTTCACGTGCATCATTGATACCCTACTTCTCTCCCGAAGCAGCTTATTATTCAATTCGATTTATTATGATCAAAGATCAGGAAATACTTTAAAATGTTACATATAGTCAGGGGTCATTTCATAGAAAAAGAGGTGCAGGAGCTCATTAGCATAACTCATTAGCATAACTCATTTGCATGTGCCACACCCCCTGACATCACTGGAAGGGTGCGTTCAGACGTGGCCTTTCTGCCGGCATAAACTGCACCGGTTGGAACCGGTGCAGTTTATGCCGGCAGAAATGCGATCAGACTTACCCTCCATCTTGCGGATCCCTCCAGTGGACGCCCGCTCACACGCTGTGGGCGTCGGCGTTTTTTTTTTTTAAGCACAGTTTGAGCATGCGCATAGGCAGCCATTCAGAGAATGGCGATTTTTG
>NW_015164733.1:119685-127276 GCF_001447785.1 Gekko japonicus
TTTTAAAATTTCCTAAGAAGTAATAGTCTTCTGTCTGATTAGGATGGCCATAGCACAAAACCTTGCTACCTTAGCAGTGGTTTCATTACAAATATCAGCTAAAAGAGGAGTAGAGTAAAACTGGTTAGACCTGCCTGGGTAGGCGACAATCATCGGAGTAATATGTTTAAAACGAATCTCATGATAAAATTGGCAAGACCTGTCCTGAATTACAAGGACTTTCGTATGGGGCATGAGCGTCTCTCCCTTGCGGGAGGGCAGACGGGAGAACATTTAGTTGTGCCGGAGCAAAAGCTCTGCGGTGCTTAGGGAGTTCTAACGAATAAAGGTAACTGGATGGAGCAAAATGTAGGTTTTTATTTCTCACCACCAAGAAGTGTGAGGCTCGTGCTCTGTCCATTTGGAGAGGAGTGTCCCATAATCGTTCTCCCTCTCCATTTTATCTTCACAGCAGCCCTGTGAAGTAGGTTAGGCCCAGAGCACGTGACTGACCCAGAGTCACCCAGCAGGCTTCTATGGCAGGAGGGGCCTCCCAGCTCCTAGTCCAGACTCATCGTGTCTCTCTTCAGTGCCTCTGTGACTGTTACATTTTCAAGTGTCTTGAATTGATCCCTCTTCTTCATCGATTGCTATTTTAATTTTTCGCTGGTGCCCACAGATGTTTAAGAGTGGAGCCGGGCGCTGACGTGGGGCGAGCTGCCGAGGTCCATGTGAGTGCCGGAGGGAGCAAGGGGGGCAGACTGGGCTGCAGCTTCCTTTGCGTGCTCCTGATCTCTGCCCACCTGGTTGTGAGCTCCTTCTGCAGGAGCCGTGGGCGGCCGTGGCCAGCAGGACCCAAGGAGAGAGAGGCTCAGGCACACAGGCTGATGGTGAAGGTGATCTTGCGGGTTTGTGTGCGTCTCAGCCACAAGCCTTCCCTTACTCCGCAGGTAGCAGGGGCTTCGGGTGCCTCTTTGCATGTGCGTGCGTTACTCTCTGTCCAATATGGCCGTGCTGTTTTCCCTTAAGTAGTTGTCTTGGCCGTTACTCAGCCATTGCAGTTGGTAAAGGAACTCACAGAATGATGGCACCAGCCTGAACTCACCTTCGTATCAGTGGGCAGCCGCGTTGGTCTGCAGGGGGACCGTTCAGCTTGAGTCCCTTAAACGCTCCCTTCGTCACCTCTCCGTAGAGTAGATCTGCATTTCTGTCCCGCTGTGTCTGAGGGCAACAGGAACTAGGACTCTCGGAAGCTGAGACCCTGAAACTCTTGGTGCTGCTGTCCTTAGTAAGGATCCAGGCAGGTTGCCATGTTGGTCTGAAGCAGCAAAGTGTCAAAGTGTGTGTTCTGCATGTTTCTCCCAGAGTCTGGCTGAGCTTAGAGCTCTAGAACAATAGCCCACCAGGACTCTGGAGGTGGCCAGTGAGGAATTTGTGGCTCTGACAATAGCCTGTCATTGGTACCGTAGTTGTTTGGGTCCTTGTCTCGTTCTTGCTGAATCACTAATAAAGCAGAGCTGATGTCAAGTGTCAGACCATCCATGGAACTGTCAACTATGCTGCCATGGGGGTTGGGGAGTTCATTCTGTGTCTTGGTAATTGCTATTGCATTCCTCTCTCTGCTGTTTTGCCTGTGCCGCAACGCTTATCTCTACAGATGTGCAGGAGGAGGTCATGTACCGTGAGAGACTACCATTTCCCAGCTTTTGCCATCTAACGGTTTCCTAGCTGGTCCCACGCGGGGGAGGATAGCTAATTGGCCCATGCCATGGGGGGGGGGGTGCATACGAATGCCCTATATCCTATTAGGCTCAATGGGTTGCCGCCATTCTTAACAGTTCCTGTGTTACTGCATCTATAGCTTTGCAATAAAAGTATAACCATTCCTGAAAGCGTACACTTTGTTGTAAGCTGTGGGTTCTGACAGGAACCCAGGATTTAACAGTGTGAGTCCAGTGAGGCACCTTGAAGACCAGCCAAGTTTAATTCTGGGTGTAAGCATGAAGTGTGCATGCAGACGAAATACCCAGAATTATACCCAGAATTAAACTTTGTTGGTCGTAAAGATGCCCCTGGGCTCAAACTTTGCTCTATCCTTAGTATGTAAGTATAAAAGATAAAATGTGCATGTCTTAGAATTAGGGCCAGAATGATTTCTGTTTGTAGTTTTTGCCTTTTTGTTCTAGCTTTGTTCTTTTACTTTTCTAATGATAACTCATTGAGAGCTTTTTCCCCCATGGAAAATTTTTCTCTTTTTTCTCGTTTCCCTTATAGTAATGACTGTTCGCCCTGGGCTTCGCGGTCTCCCATTTTATGGTTAAACTATGGTGATACAGCTGAGGGAGATTTGGCTTTCCGTTTACTGGGTATGTTTTAAATGTTGTAAACTCTGCTGAGTGACCCTGTCAGAACTACTGTCCCTCACTCAAGGAAGCATTTATCTGTTTGGCCGAGGGGGGGGGGCAAAGTGGCTAAATCATTCTGCACCCCTCCATTTTATCCTCACAACAACCCTGTGAGGCCCGGGGTCACCCAGCCAGCTTCCACGGCAGAGCATGGATTCGAACTTGGGTCTCCCGGATTCTAGTCTGACACTGTCACTGCCGAACCGTGATGGCTCTAATATGCAGAGATGAGTAGAATCTGGGGAGTTGGTGGCTTTTCTGACGCGTGACGTCCTTTAGGGCCGCTGGGCTGTCTGCCAGGGACTTCTCGATCAGGCCTGTGCCGTGTCCCTCCCCGCTCTGATTCAGATCTCAGTGCTTTCCCGCCGGTGTACAGGGACTGGGGGCAGCCATTTCTGTTAGCCACGGAGGGAGGCAAAGATTGTGACGGTTGCAACAGTGTCAGCAAATCTTCCTAGGGTGGCCGAGCTTTTCTGGGGTGCTGGTGGCAAGGCCGGACTGCCCCTTCCCTGTCTCCTTCTTCCCAGAGGTTGCCTTAAAGAATCAAATAATCCTTAAAAGGTAAAGGTTCCCTTGCTCGAAAGCCAGTCGAGTCCGACTCTAGGGTTGCGGTGCTCATCTCCGTTTCAGAGCCGAAGAGCCAGCGCTGTCCGAAGACGTTTCCATGGTTATGTGGCCGGCATGACTAAACACCAAGGCGCACGGAACGCTGTTCCCTTCCCACCAAAGTGATACCTATTTATCTACTTGCATTTTCTTGCTTTCGAACTGCTAGGTTGGCAGGAGCTGGAACTAGAGACAGGGGCTCACTCCGTCATGCGGCACACTCGGGTCTCGAACGGCTGAACTACCGACCTTCCACAGCCTGCAGTTCAGCGTCTTAACCACTTGAGCCACCGCAGCTCCAATAATACTTACCTGAGCCTTTATTGTGATTATGAAAATGAGTGATTTATCGAAGTCCTTCCTCACTGAGGCCATCTCTCACGTGATGACAAAGATAGAGAAATGTTTGCCTTTAGCTTCTTTGTAAATTCTTTGTTGCTGCTTGACAGGATGCGGAAATGGGGGGGGCAGGGAGAGATGATTATGGAGCAAGGCAAAAAATATATCTATATCTCCATCTCTTATTCACATGTGCAGACAAGGATTTATTAACTCTCGTCATAGGAGCCCCCAACCAAGTAATCTTTGTTGGAAGCCCAAAAATCACTGCAGTAAAATTACTAGGCTGGTAATTTTGAACTTAAACAGAAAACAGTTGTGCCATCTGCGATCTCTGCTACACGGTGGTGACAGTTTTAGAGTGTACACAAAAGTCTTTTTCTTTTGCGTTGAACTCCAGTCCAGTCCAGTTACCTTTATTGGCATGTAACCCTTGCAAACCCATATACAAAAAACCAACAACAACAACCACAGCACAGAATAATACTTGCAAAATACAGAAGCAAGGAATTACCAAGTAAGTATAAAAAAGGTAAAGGTTCCCTTGCTCGAAGGCCAGTCGAATCCGACTCTAGGGTTGCGGTGCTCATCTCCGTTTCAAAGCCGAAGAGCCAGCGCTGTCCGAAGACCAGGGAGGCAGTGGGGCCCTTGGACGACCAAGGGGTAAAAGGAGTATTGAAGGATGATAGGGAAATGGCTGAGAAGCTAAATGCATTTTTTGCCTCCGTCTTCACTGTGGAAGATGAGAAGTGCTTGCCCACTCCAGAACCACTGATTTCAGGAGGGGTGTTGGAAGACCTGAGTCAGATTGAGGTGATGAGAGAGGAGGTCCTAAAACTGATAGACAACTTAAAAACTGAAAAATCACCAGGCCCAGATGGCATACATCCGAGAGTTCTGAAAGAACTCAAATGTGAACTTGTAGATCTCCTGACAAAGATATGTAATCTTTCCTTAAAATCTGCCTCCATTCCTGAGGATTGGAAGGTAGCTAATGTCACTCCCATCTTTAAAAAGGGTTCCAGAGGAGATCCGGGAAATTACAGGCCAGTCAGTCTGACGTCGATACCGGGTAAATTGGTGGAAACCATTATTAAGGAAAGAATTAGTAGGCACATAGATGAACAAAACCTATTGAGGCAGACTCAGCACGGTTTCTGTAAGGGAAGATCTTGTCTCACTAACCTGTTAGTGTTCTTTGAGGGGGTGAACAAACATGTGGACAAGGGGGATCCAATAGATATTATTTACCTTGACTTCCAGAAAGCTTTTGATAAAGTTCCTCATCAAAGGCTCCTAAGTAAGCTCAAAAATCATGGGATAGAAGGACAAGTCCTTTTATGGATCAAAAACTGGCTAGTTCATAGAAAACAGAGAGTGAGTGTAGGTGGGCAATTTTCTCAGTGGAGGGTGGTAAGCAGTGGGGTACCGCAGGGATCAGTACTTGGTCCACTGCTTTTTAACTTGTTCATTAATGATTTGGAGATGGGAGTAAGCAGTGAAGTGGCTAAATTTGCGGATGATACAAAGTTGTTCAGGGTGGTGAAAACCAGTGAGGATTGTGAGGCACTCCAAGGGGATCTGTCAAGGATGGGCGAGTGGGCGTCAACATGGCAAATGGGGTTCAATGTGGCCAAGTGCAAGGTGATGCACATTGGAGCCAAAAATCCTAAATATAAATACACATTGATGGGGTCTGAACTGGCAGAGACTGAGCAAGAGAGAGATCTTGGAGTTGTAGTGGATAACTCACTGAAAATGTCGAGACAGTGTGTGACTGCAATAAAGAAGGCCAATGCTATGCTGGGGATTATTAGGAAGGGTATTGAAAACAGATCAGCCAATATAATAATGCCCCTATATAAATCAATGGTGAGACCTCATTTGGAATACTGTGTGCAGTTCTGGGCACCACACCTTAAAAAGGATATTATAGCTTTGGAAAAAGTGCAGAAAAGGGCAACTCGAATGATAAAAGGGTTGGAACACTTTCCCTATGAGGAAAGGTTAAAGCGCTTAGGGCTCTTTAGCTTGGAGAAAAGACGACTGAGGGGTGACATGATCGAGGTTTATAAGATTATGCATGGGAAAGAGCAGGTAGAGAAAGAGGTACTTTTCTCCCTTTCTCACAATACAAGAACTCGTGGGCACTCCATGAAACTGCAGAGCGGTCGGGTTAGAACGGATAAAAGGAAGTACTTCTTCACCCAAAGAGTGATTAACACTTGGAATTCACTGCCACAGGAAGTGGTGGGTGCTACAAGCATGGATGGCTTCAAAAGGGAATTAGATAAGCATATGGAGCAGAGGTCCATCAGTGGCTATTAGCCACAAGGTATAGCTAGGGGCTCTGGGGCAAGTGATGCTCTGTCTTCTTGGTGCTTGGGGGGGTCAACAGTGGGAGGGCTTCTAATGTCCTGGCCCCACTGCTGGACCTCCTGATGGCACTGGTATTTCTGGCCACTGTGTGACACAGAGTGTTGGACTGGATGGGCCTTTGGCCTGATCCAACATTGGCGTCTCTTATGTTCTTATGTTCTTATGTCTTAACCCCTTGAGCCACCGCAGCTCCTATACCCATCAATTAAATCAATTAAGTATACCCATCAATTAAATAAAGGGCGAATAGAAATGGCACCAAAAAGAAATTTAGCAACAGTTTCTGTTATCTCAAGGTTTGGATTATCAGGAAGATTTGAGTTGAACTGAATGACTTTGGGTGGCCAGTCTCCAGAAGTGCTTTCTTTTTGCTTCTTGGCTTAGCTATGAACCTGAAGGCACTGGCTGATTCCTTCAGGGTCCAATGGCCAGAATCCAGCCAAAGTTCAGCTCCTTTTAAATGCTGTTGATTTCACTAGAGAGTTAAGCCTGTACTTTCTCAGTGATTTTGAAAGGAAGTAGTCGTGCTGAATGTGTTTCACCTGAGCTGGTACAGAAAAAGTGTTTTCCCAGAAGACACCTGTCGATGCGTTGTTGTTGTTCAGTCGCACAGTCGAGTCCGTCTCTTCGTGACCCCATGGACAAGATCACGCCAGGCCCTCCTGTCTTCCGTCATCCTCTGAAGTTGGCTCAACTTCATGTCCGTTGCATCTATGACACTGTCTAACCATCTCATCCTTTGCCGTCCCCGTCTTCTTTGACCTTCAATCTTTCCCAGCATCAGGGTCTTCTCCAGGGAGTGCTCCCTTCTCATTGGGTGGCCAAAGTCTTTGAGCTTCAGTTTCATTATCTGGCCTTCCAGGGAACAGTCAGGGTTGATTTCTTTTAGGATTCACTGATTTGATCTCCTTGCAGTCCAAGGGACTCTCAAGAGTCTTCTCCGGCACCATAGTTCAAAAGAATCTATTCTTCGGCGCTCGGCCTTCCTTAGAGTCCAACTCTCGCAGCCATACATGACTACTGGGAATACCATTGCTTTGACCATGCGGACTTTTGTTGGCAGGGTGATGTCTCTACTTTTTATCATGCTGTTTAGGTTCGCCATTGCTTTCCTCCCAAGGAGCAGGCGTCTTTTAATTTCATGGCTGCTGTCACAGTCTGCGGTGATCTGGGATCCCAGGAATGTGAAGTCTGTCACGACTTCCACAACTTCCCCTTCTATTTGCCAAGGAGTGATGGGGCAGGATGCCATGATAGGTTTTTTTTTATGCTAAGCAACTCCTCCATGCATAGGAGTTGCTTAACATGCAATGCCATCACAAATGCTGAGGGAATAGGCTCGGAACTACTGCAGGGTCAAACAAAAGTGGATGTTTGACTCAGCGCAGGATAGGACCCTCTTCACTCAAATAGCAAGACCGGGTTGTCCCCCGTCCCGTCCACCCTGCCCAGGCATGCTGTCAGAAAGAGCACGGTACAGGCTGATCTCACCAGATCTGGGACGCTAAGCAGGGTTGGCGCTTGGAAGGGAGACCTCCAGGGAAGACGCTGCGGAGGAAGGCCACGGCAAACCACCGCTGCTTCATCACTCGTCTTGGACGCCCTGTGACTTGACAGCATGCACCCACCATCAGGAGGGGGGGGGCATCTTACATCCGAGCGGTCGGGTTAGAACGGATAAAAGGAAGTCCTTCTTCACCCAAAGAGTGATTAACACTTGGAATTCACTGCCACAGGAAGTGGTGGCGGCTACAAGCATGGACGGCTTCAAAAGGGAATTAGATAGGCATATGGAGCAGAGGTCCATCAGTCGCTATTAGTCACAAGGTATAGATAGGGGCTCTGGGGCAAGTGATGCTCTGTCTTCTTGGTGCTTGAGGGGG
>NW_015164733.1:127318-133804 GCF_001447785.1 Gekko japonicus
TGGACCTCCTGATGGCCCCTGGTATTTTTGGCCACTGTGGGATACAGAGTGTTGGACTGGATGGGCCTTTGGCCTGATCCAACACTGGCATCTCTTATGTTCTTATGTTCTTATGTACATACAAGTTACAGTTATGTGCAGTAATAATCATTGTTTTGTGTATAACATTTTTAAAGGGGGGTCATCTTGCATCCAGGTTCTTCCTTTTGAGTAAATATGGCACTTTGTGGGAATATGGGCTGAAAGGCTGCAGCCAATTTGCAGGTTTTGAGGCAGTGTCAGAACATCCTACCTGGACGGGGCCCCACGGACCCTTGACTCCAGCATTCGGTTTCCAGCCGCTGCCTCTGGGAAGAAGGACCCGTCCTGGTCTTTGGCATTTCACGGTGTGCCACCTCTGGAAACGGACATCTCCTCTAGCTGCCATTAAACTGTCCAGCCCTTTCCCTAAGACTTTAAATGACCAGGCAGACACTACCTTTCTTTTCAGTATTCGTCTTTGGGAACATCAGGTGTGAAAAGCCACGGCTCAGCTCTTGATTGAAATGCCATACTGCAAAACCTGTCTGGATTGGACCTGGTGGTGGAAAGTGCCATGAGCTCGCAGCAGAGGTGGCTGGCCAGTTGCCCGCCTCTGCATAGTGACCCTGGATTCCCTTGGGGGGCCTCCCATCCAAGTAGAAACCAGGGCCCCACCGCTGCTTGGCTTGAAATCTGACGTGTCCAGGCTAGGCGGGGCCATCTCGGTCAGGGTAGACTGGATCCAGGCAGTGGAAATTTGGCAAGTCGTTATCCTGATTCTTTGGGGCGACATCATTCCTTCTGTTTGATGAGTTATTAGGAACAGCGCGACTCTTAACAGAGATTTCTGCTTGATTTCAGAGAGTCTCTTATTGAATTAAGTGCTGGTTGGGGAGCTGCCGAGAGCTACAGTGTGCCCCGGAGGGAGTTATTTCTCCTTGGTGAATAAAATTCTCTAGGGTAGCTTTTCACTTTTATCAGTTTCACATCTTGAAGCGACAGCTTAGAAAAGACAAACTGCCCTGGCAGCCCGTGGAAGCCCGCGGCCGTGTCGGGCGCTGCTGCCCTTCTCGCTGGGTGGCCTCCTCCTTTCTTGTTTTTCCTCCCTCCCTCCTTACCTTATCGACGTGGCTTTTTGTGCTGTCATTCTCCCTGGCAGAACATTTCTACCGTTCCTCTTCCTGGATTCTGCAGCCACTGAAACCAAAGGAAAAGCCAGGGTCGTTTTCTCCCCCTCCCCTTAAAATCGGTGCTGTAGCAGAGTGTGGGCTCTCTCAGGGGGAAGGCAGCCGGCCGGCCCGGCCAGGGTGTGACTTGCCTCGTCTGTCCTGTGTTTGAACCGGCAGAATGCTCTTTCGGTGGCTTCAGAAGAAAGGCTTTTGAATCGCTGCCAGATCCCTTCCGCCGCTCAGCAAGTGTAGTTCAAAGCCTCGCTGTGAGGAGATGTGCACTGCGTGTAAAAAGGATTTGGGGAGAGACAGACATGAATCTGTGAATTCCTGCCCCAGAGGAGAAATTTGAGTCTGCTGGGTGCTCGGGAGTCTATTCTGGTCAGACGCTCTCCTCCTGCTGTTTTGGCAGTTTCAGTGAGTAATGAGAAATGTGCAGGTTCCGTAGAGAAGAGCCGATCCCCGGGAGAGGAGGGGATTCGCACCCTCTGCACAGCCCTCTGCTGTCTTTAACTTTGTGGATCCTGGGGACCTGCTGCTTGCTGCCCCGAGTCAGGAAGAGGTGCCCAAGGAGCGAGGGGGGGTGTATCTCTGACCGATTCCAGGATCACTGTTTTCCCAGACTGTAATATTGACCAGTTAAAGCACCAGAAGAGGCATTTAACTGCCGCTCAACAACTTTGTAGCCATGCAGACCGGCATTGTTCAGGGATGAACAGGGAAGGCCCCTTTCCTTGAAGGGACTGGTCACCGGATCGCTCGTCACCACTCGCCAGCTTAGCCGGCAGGAGCAGACGCCGGCGTCTCCTGTTGTGATGTGGGCAGGCAAGAGGGAGATGGCGCGTGTTGGGTGTCAAGCGTGATATGCAAGGTAAGCGATCCGGACTTCTGTGCCATTTCATGCTTAATCGTGACGTTCAGGCAGTTTGGTGCGGCCTCGCTGGGAGTCCTGTGTACAGGTCTGTTCACCAAATCTCAAAAAGGACCTCACAGGGCTGGGAAAAGTAAGGAGGAGGGTGATCGAGGTGACGAGGGGGCTGGAGCCCCTTCCCCAGGAGGAGAGGCCGAAGAAGAGTCTGCTGGGACTTTCCAGTTTAGAAAAGAGACAACTAGGGGGGGAACGGGGACATGACAGAGGTTTATACAATTATGCATGGGGTGGAGGGAGTTGACAAAGAGAAATTTTTCTCCCTCTCCCAGGATACTAGAACTCAAGGCATCCAATGAAGCTGACGGGTTCAGGACAGAAAAAAAGGAAATACTAATTTACACAGAAAGTGATTAAAATGTGGGATCCCCTGCCAGAGGGCGTAGTGATGGCCACAGGAATAAACAGCTTTAAAAGGGGATTAGTTAGATTCATGGAGGATAAGTCCATCAGTGGCTGCTAGCCACGGTGACTGAGGGGAACCTCCACATTCAGAGGCAGTAGACCTATGAATCCCAGAGCCAGGAGGCAACGTCAGGGGAAGAGCCTTGGCCTCTATGACCTGTTGTTGGCCCTCCAAAGGAACTGGCTGGCCACTGTGTGAGACCAGATGCTGGACTAGATGGACCCTCACTGGTCTGACCCAGCAGGGCTCTTCTGACGTTCTTGAATCCTCCCTTTGTTTATCCAGCAGGCTACAAATAGTCTGTGGATTCCGGTGTCATCTTGTACATGGCCAGCCTGTATTAAAGGACTGTCTGTGCCATAATAAATGTGCTAGTTGATTCTCACAGTGACCTTGGCTGTGTTTCCCTTCTTTCCTTCCTACTTTCTCTCTGGAATGTTGCTGCTGCTGCTGCTTTTGGCTGTCTAGTAAACTGACTTGTGTTATTTTGATGTGAAGAATGTGTGAGCCAGGAACACAGAGGGGAGCCCTGAGTCCTCCTGGGACGGCTGCTGTCCCCCCCCCCCCCCCCCCCCCAAAGTCCATCATTCATCACTCTTCCTCTGTGGTGGGAACAGATAACAATGTGGTGAGGGCAAGGTAATACATGTGGCAAACAGGTAATATAGGCTATACACAGTAGTGTAGCCCACAGTCCCATTCCTTGATTAAATCACCTTCTTGAACCGTTGCATAATATAGTCCTCCTGCCTTTATAAAAATGTCCTCCTGAACAGAATCCTGTTTCTTGTAGTTTGCAGGATGCTGAAAGTGTGAGCGTCTCCAGGGCCGGCTCACCCACTAGGCGAACTAGGCATTCGCCTAGAGTGCAGGCCGGCCCTTAGGGGCGCCAAACAGGACACCGCTTCCCTCCCACAGTCCCACTCTCGCACCCACCAGTGCACGCTCAGGACGCTTAAGCCAGCCGGACCCTCAAAGGCGGGAGAGGGCGCGTGCCCTGGCCGGCCATTGGGAAACAATAGGCGAGGGTGCAGGAGCGTGGGCAGATGCGGCGGGTGGTGGGGTAGCAAAACAGCCTGGCGCGCAGACTCCCCCCCCTTTTCACACACTTGTTCCCGCCCAGGGGCGAAGGAGGGGGCAGGTCTGACAGGACAGTCAAGAGGAGGGGGTGGGCGAATACCTGGAGAAGCGTTGGCGGCGCTGGCATTCCCCGGCCAAATGCTGCCAGCCGGCAAAGGGGCGTGGCTTATGCGGAAGTAGTCTTTTTTCCTCCCCCTTTGGACCTATTTCTCCAAAGGCATCAAGGAGCTGAATGGGAAGGGTCACGTCTTAAAGGGGCGCGTGGGTGGGGCACCAGAAGGTAGCCCCGCCTAGGGCGCAAAAAAGCCTAGAGCCGGCCCTAAGCGTCTCCCTCGCCTTCTCAGGCAGGCCATTCCACAAGTTGGGGGCCTCAGCAGAGAAGGCGCATGCGCAGGCCACTGTTGATCCCACCCCTTGGCAGGGTGGTACCTGCAAAGTGCCCTGCCCACATGAGCAAAGCTCTTATGACTGGGAACAGGGAGAGAGGCGGTCCTGTGGGAAGGAGGGTCCAAGGCCAGGAAGGGTTTTGTATGTGAGAGCCAGAACCTTGAATTGAGTCTGCCGGTGGAGGGAACGTAGAATGGGTGTAATAGTTGTGCTCCACCAAGCTCCTCACAGTAGCCCAGTGGTTGCATTTTGTACCAACTTTAGACTTTGAGTTTTCCTCAAGGGCAGATCTACGTAGAGTGCTGTACACCAGTCTAGTGGCGGTGTTACTGTGGCACGGGTCCAGGTAGTCAGACTGGATTCACTCTCGCTGAACAGAGTTGGAAGAAAGCATTGTTTGCAGCTGGGTTAACTTGCTTCACCAGAAACAATGTGAATTGTGGAGTTAGAATAATTTATAAGACAAAGTTCTGAGCCCCTTTAGAATTCTGGTTGAGGGTTGGTGGTGATCAGGGGACTCAGACAAAGCGTGCATGGATTGGTACCATCGTACCTGGGAACAGGGAACAAGGAAGGACAAAGAAGCAGCAGACACAGCAGCCCCTGCGCTACCACCTGCACAGACCTTTAGCAGACTGACCAACTGGCCACCTGTGCCTTTCCAGCACCCTTCCCCCCCCCCCCGGAACGCCATGATTTTTTAAAAAGAAGGATTAAAACCATGCTTCTTAAAATATAGGAAATCCTTTAGGATTCTGCACTGGGTGCTCACAGTTTGCAGATGGCAGCACATTCTTTGTTACGTTCTGCAACTAGGCCGTGTATTGATTCAAAGCCGGACCCCCGGGTGCTTTTATCTCTAGCGGAGCTGGGGGAGGAGGGGTGGGTTAATGGAATGGTGCTCTGTTAATAAACCCAACCCGACTTAGGTGAAAGCGACTCCACCTTGTCCGGCAAGCGTCCCTGTGAGCCAGGCGCAGAGCTGGGAGTGTTCTCCTCGGGGTGAGGCATTCGGCTTCTGCCCCATGGCAACCTTGGGCCATCCTGAGCTCGGGGGCCTTGGGAGTTGCGGGTCAGAGCGCCCCCGTGCCCAGATCACACAAAGGGATGGCGTCACTTTACTCTGCGCTGATTGCCCCTCACCGGGAGTACTGTGTTCAGCTTTGGGCACCACAGTTTAAGAAGGATACAGACCAGCTGGAACGTGTGTCCAGAGGAGGGCAACGGAGGCAGTGAGGGGTCTGGAGACCAAGTCCTAGGAGGGAAGGTTGAAGGAGCTGGGTCTGTAACTCCACAATTCACATTGTTTCTGGTGACGCAAGTTAACACAGCTGCAAACAATGCTTTCTTCCCCGGTCCTCGGAGTTTAGGAGAAAGGGGTTGGGGGAGACAGCCAGCGCATGATGCCTGCTTGCTCTGCTTCAGGAGGAGAGGAGGCGACTGAGAGGGGATAGGATCGCCGTCTTCAAGTACTTGAAGGGTTGTCATATAGAGGATGGGGCAGCGTTGTTTTCTGTTGCCCCAGGAGATCGGAGCAGAACCAGCGGGCACGTCAAGGAATCGTTTCCTTCAGCCTGTGAGCCAAACCCTGCTGCCTGCACATTCTGACTGGTTTTGCGTAATGAGGAGATCACCCGCCCCTGCTCGCGTTTCCTCCTTGTGTGTCTTCGGAACTCCTGACTCGCCTGGCTGCATCTGCTCCTGTTTCTTCTGCCATCTGGCCCTCTGAAGTTCTGCTTTGCCATTTCAGGCGTCCTCCCCCGCGCTGATTGTGTCGGTCCATTCCAGCTCCTGCTGTTCGCAATGCAATGCGCTGCCCTGCCGTACGTTCAGGAGAGCGTCTCCCAGCCTCCCTCTCCTCCCCCAGGTATACAGGAGCCGAGCCCCCCCCTCGCAAGAGAAGTCTGTGGCCCAGTGTGTAGAGACAGCTGTGACCCTTCCTCGTATGTGCAGCATACTTCCTCCCGCTCCTCTCAGCGTTCTGGGCTGGGATGTCTGGGATTCCTGAGGCTGCCCGGGAGGGGGTTGTGGAGCCCTGAGTGAGTCCTCGCAGCCCCGGACCTCCTCGGAGTTTAGGAGAAAGGGGTCAGGGGAGACAGCCAGCGCATTATGCCTGCTTGCTCTGCTTCGGGAGGAGATCAGAAGTGGGTTGAAAGAGGGCTCAGAGCAGTTTGTGACCTCATAATCCCTCAGGGAGGCAACAGGCTCCCAGTGGAGCGTGCCGGCGCAGGCCGAGAACTGTTCTCTGCAAGCCTCCCCGATCGTTGATGGTGAATGAGGCCATCTGTAATGCAAAATATTCCCTTGAGGGTTTTTGGAAGTGGGGGTGAGACGGCTGCACTGCCTTGTCTGAAGCAGGTTTCCTTTGAGGGCAGAGTACTTAAGCAGTAAAAAAAAGAAAAAAGGGGCCTGTTCTTTCGGCTTTGTGTTCCCATTTTGCAAAGATTACAAGTGATGTCATCTTTCCCTCCTCCTCCTCCTCCTCCTCCTCCTCC
>NW_015164733.1:133848-140621 GCF_001447785.1 Gekko japonicus
CTCCTCCTCCTCCTCCTCCTCCTCCTCCTCCTCTTCTCCAGTTGTGGTTTTCCAGATGCAAAGTGATGGAGTACGGCTTGGAATACCACTCCAGGCTCCTGGCACATGGCCACGTGTTGCTGCTGCTGCTGAAGGCAGGCAGTGCCCAGCTGTTTCTGTGGAGGTTTGGCCAGGCCAGGTGTGGGCAGAGGTTCCTCTGGCACCAGTGCAGTGGTACGAAGCCGTGGGCCAGTGAATCAGCCAGGTGTGGTGGGATCTCACAGCAAGGCTTCCTCCAGAGGAGAGGATGCCTCCGAGTGGCACCTGGCAGGCCTTGGCTTCTGAGGGCCAGAGGCAGCTGTCGGCTGGTCACAGTTGGCCAGAAATGACGAGGCACGCAGGGCATGTCTCGACACTTAGACATTCTTTCAGGATTGACCCACCTTTCCTTTGCTGAAAGAATGTGAAGCGTGAGGCAGAAGGCGGTGGAGCCAGTTGTACCACTTCGGGTGAAAAAGGAGGTGTTCGGGACACTTGTTTGCTTCTGTTATCAAAAACCACCCGCTCTTGTACACTTGCCCTCCAAAGCAGGTTGGTACGCCTTTCTTAATAAACCACAAAAGAAAGGCGTGATTGGGAAAAGTCATTAGGGTTTCAGGGCTGTGCTTAGAACCCGGGATCCTACCTTTTAAATTAGCTGCGTTCATATAAATAAATGCTTTGGTTTTTGAACAAAGTAAACAGCCATTATACTCCCCCCCCCCAAAAAAAAAGAAGAAATTCTCTTTCTGCCACTGCCTAGTCTTTTTCTCTGTGTTTACAAGAAGGAGAGGTCAAATTATCTGTACTGAGTAGGACTTGCTCTTTCAGATGGGTCCTACTAGCCAGTTTGGTGTAGTGGTTAAGTGTGCGGACTCTACTCTGGGAGAACCGGGTTTGATTCCCCACTCCTCCACTCGCCCCTGGCTGGATGACCTTGGGCAAGCCGTAGTTCTGACAAGAGCTGTTCTTGAAAAAGAGCAGTTTCTGTCAGAGCTCTCTCAGCCCCACCGACCTCTACAGGGTGTCTGTTGTGCGGAGGGGAAGGGAGAGGAGTTTGTAAGCCGCTCTGAGACTCCTTTGGATAGTGAAGGGCCATGGGGTATAAATCCAGTCTCCTCCTCTTCTTCTTCTTCTTCGTCTTCTTCTTCTTCTTCTTCTTCTTCTTCTTCTTCTTCTTCTTCTTCTTCTTCTTCTTCTTCTTCTTCTTCTTCTTCTTCTTCTTCTTCTTCTTCTTCTTCTTCTACTACTACTACTACTACTAGGCGTGATCCTGTCATCTTCTGGCATGCATTGACAGGACAAGATTGATCTTGCGTTGTTCATTAAGAACAAGCCAGTAAAGGAATCACAAGCATGATTTGATCAACTGATGAACTCTCATACGCAAAATCTGTCCCACAGCGCAGCAGAGAGGGGAACTAAAACGGGAGGACGGCATTGTCACGGTCCATGGATATCAGTGACAGATGACGTTGTCAAAATGACCCGCACAGGGTAGCTGAACCTCTTTGCCTCCTCGCTGTTGTTCAGGATGGGAAACGGGTCTTCTTTCCGTACTGGATGCAGTGGGCTCAGGTGAAGAGTCAGAAGGAAGATGCATTCCAGCATCACTCAGTCCCGTGTAAAATGCTGCTGTCATTCCAAGATAAGATGGACTGGGAACGAAGAGAGGAGCTAGAAGTGGCACTTCAGGAGCATGCTTATGGAGTGCAGGATAGAAGTGTTCGCTCTTCAGCGGCAGGGTTTGGTGACTCCATTTTTCTGAAAAAACAAAAAACGAACGCTCCGTTCGTGTTGCTTGGGTTGGCATCCCTCTCCCTTCCTGTCTTCAGGAACTCCTGCTGTGCGCAGCGTGTTCCTTACCTCCGGCGCCAGTCCCCTGGGCTCCACTAACATGTGTACAGCCTGGGGCTGGTTTGCAGTGCCTTCTGAGATGGCAGTATTTCCGAATGATTGTTTTTTACGTGTGGGTTTCCTAAGAAGAGCTTGCCCACTCTGAAGGCTGTGCGGCAAAGCAGGCAAGGCCAGGAGCTGAGAGCCCAGTAAAGCAAAGAGCTTGGCATCCGGGGGAGGGGGCAGTGCTTCATCAGAACTTACTGACCTTCAATTAGAGATGTAAAATTTCCGGAAATTTTGGAGCTTGGAAAAAAACCCGGTTTTTTCTGGGGGGAAACGGAAATTTTCGGAATTTTTCTGTTTTTTTCCCGGGCCTTCACACCTCTACCTTCAATCAAGCAGTGGTTGGTGGAAGGATGCGAGCTCTGGTGTCCCCCCCACACACACACACCCACACCCCACCCTTCCCTGGCATCGCATCTTGATTCTTTCACCTCTGACCTCCCACATTCCTGTTCCTCCCTCTCCCCTCCTTGCCCTGCCCCATTGGCACTTCAAGGGCCATTGCCTCTCTCAAGGATCTACTTCTGAATATTGCCAAGGAGTAGTGTTCATCTGTTATATGTTGATAAAATAAAGCCACAGTCCAGTGGCACCTCGAAGCCTAAGAACATTGAAATAAGTGTGCCGCTGGACTTCTGTTCTGCTTTTTGAACACCCATCACCTCCCATTGAAGACTGGTGGAGCTGGACCCGTTAACCCACTCTGCCTCCCACAGAGATCAACATCCTGGCGAACCCGGAGGCACACTTGAGCAGCCTGCTGCCCTGTGTGTCCTTGGGGAGGTCATGTTCCGGGCATGGAGTCTCCCTGGTTGGATCCTGAGCCACTGAGTTGGGAGTGGGGGGGAGAGATTCAGTGGCATTCTGGGAAATGCTCCTCCGAGAACCTATGCAAGCTGTCTCTCATCTTTGGCTCTGGCTTCCCTTGGGGGGGGGGGAGTCCTTTCAAGGGTGCTTCGCTTTCCCAGGAGGGGGGGAGGTGTTACCTGTGGGGGCGAGACTCAAGCCGGCACCTCCTGCTCCGATGTGCCTCTGACATGTGTTCTTCTCAAAGGCAGCAGGGCAGGCGAGTCCAGCCAGGGTGGCAGAAGGAGGGAAGGCACTGATGTGCCCCCGGCTGACTCCTGGCCAGCAGCACCTTGGGGTTGGTTGGAACTCAGCTGGCATCGGTGTGGGCGCAAGAGGAGGTGCGTGTGCCTCATCTGAAGTGAGATCCCATCCCTGGATCTGACTGGACCATGTCAGTTAGCCTTCTCCCCCCCAACTCTTGTCCACCAGAGCATCTCTCTCCGTGTCGTCTGTATCCTGATGGGAACCCTTCTGAGCATGGGGGATGACGGGTTCTTGGTCGCTTTGAGCAGCCTCTTGCTTTTGTGTTTCCGTACCAAGGAAGAATCTGGAGCTGCGGTGGCTCAAGTGGTTAAGATGCTAAACTGCAGGCTGTGGAAGGTCGGTAGTTCAGCAGTTCGAGACCCGGGTGCCGCGTGACGGAGTGAGCTCCCGTCTCTAGTTCCAGCTCCTGCCAACCTAGCAGTTCGAAAGCAAGAAATGGCAAGTAGATAAATAGGGACCACTTTGGTGGGAAGGGAACAGCGTTCCGTGCGCCTTGGGGTTTAGTCATGCCGGCTACATGACCACGGAAACGTCTTTGGACAGCACTGGCTCTTCGGCTTGGAAACAGAGATGAGCACCGCAACCCTAGAGTCGGACTCGACTGGCTTTCGAGCAAGGGAGACCTTTACCTTACCAAGGAAGACAGCTGACCATGGCACCTGACCTGTCTGCCACTCTTCTGGACTAGCGCACGCTTCTCATTCCCCGTGGGGTTCTCCCTTAGCGCGGCTTCCCTGAGCTGGCCTGTGAGGATGTTGCCGGGTGTTGTTTCATGGGAAGTTGCCCGAACCCCCAAGCACTGGGAGTGGGGCAGCGCAGGACTCTTCTGCCTTCTTTTGCCTAGTTTCCGTGACAGCTGCCCATGCCTGTGTCTTTTAAGAGAAGGTGGCCGTGACTGGCTTCCGCTCCTTGAATGGTGCCTTCCTTTCCCACATTCATCTGGTCAATAGTAGGTTGCCGTGTTATGAACAAAATCTAGTTAGTATCCTTGATCCTTTGTGCACTTTCCCCTTTAATTCCTGCCTGTGAAAATAGGCTTCTTGGGAGCAAAACATTTATACCTGAAGGCGTCTCAGAGCGGCTGCCCATTTGACACACACACACATACCCCAGCCAGGCCACACACAAAAATGCTGTAGTCAAAGCAGAACAAGTGTATGGGGAGTCTCCAAGGGTGAAGCGGAGCGTGGCGGGGGTGGGGTGGGGTGTACAGGATAGGCAGACAGGAGAAATTATGTCAAAATAAACAGAACAAAGTTTTAGTCCAGCGGCACCTTTAAGGCCAACAAAGTTTTATTCAAGGTATAAGCTTTTGTGTGCAAGCACACTTCTTCAGATAAAGTGAAATATTTCCATACATTTTCCAGTCCATACATATGGCTGGGCTGTTAGCCAAATTGCTCTATTTGTTAATAAAGATGGGGGATTTTAATATTTGAAATGGCAATTGGCGAATAGGGAGCAATAACCTTTGTATATAGGAGTCCCGCCCTTTCCAGTAATCCCAGAAATAGACGCAGAGACCAAATCTTAATGAAATGGTTTCTTTACTGGGGAATATGCACACATACAAATAAACACAGTCACGCACTCAAGCAATACAGTACTAAGAAAAATAGACGGAAAGGGTACAGTGACATTCGCATGAGCAGGTAATTCGTTGAGGGGTGATACGTACCTGTCCTGAAGAGATGAAGCGCTCCTTACAGTGGAAAAATAGTGGACACTATAAGATCAGGGCCCTGTGGGACCTGTTACAGTTCCGCAGGGCCTGTAAGACGGAGCTCTTCTGCCACGGAGCTCTTCCGCCAGGCTTTCAAATAGGAGCCGCCGCCACCACTACTACCACCAACAGGGGCCTGCACAGCAGCACCGCTGGATGAGGCTGATTGGCCAATGAACACCGGGGCCACAGCATCCTCCCTTTTTGACTCAAGGGTATGTGCAATAGGGAGAGAGGGTGTCAGTCACGCGGGATCCTTGGGCGTTGCCCACTGTATTTAATTGTTTTAAAATTTTATTGTGTTTTTATTGCACTGTGTGCCTTTACTGTGGAACTATGGTGTTGCATTGCACCCGTATATTGTAAGCCGCCCTGAGCCCGCACGCGGGGAGGGCGGGGTATAAATAAAATTAATTAAATAAATAAATAAAGGGGGAAAGGGTCGTATTCTGAACCAGCACAACACGTGGCGAGACGCTGGGCAGTGCTTACACCGAGAGCCAGCAAGATAGGGTGGGGTCAGGTATAGAGGGAGAGAGAGAGAGAGCGCGCATGGCAGGTCCTACTCTTTTTATACACAATTTGGACTTGGGGGTGGGCTTTATCGGCCACTTCCCTTGTCCCGTCCCCAAGAAGTTTCTTGGGCAAAAACTAGTTGCAGGAGGATGGTGGGGCTTAATGGTTGGGCAATATGGACCCCATTACTCCCAACAGTGGCACCTTTAGAAGACAATAGCAGCAGCGGCCGGGGTCTTTAGTGTTGATGGCCTGATGACAGCTCTGGCTGATGGGCTTGGCAGGGACGATGTGTCAGCTGGCTAATCCCTTTATGCAAGCAGTTCTTTTGTTATACTGGGCAGCATACGGTGCGGTATCTGGTGAAGGTGTGTGTGTGTTGGGGGGGAGATGTGCCTGTGTGCTAACAGAGGTTTCTGCTCACGGAGTCTTTGTGGAGCAGTTCAGGCTTCCCTTAGCATGGCATGGCGTTCCTCTGCAGCGTGCTTTTACTGGCTTCTGTGTGCTGTCTGTGGCCAGGGTGTTTGGCTCATCTCTGCTGCGCTGCAGGTGAGGAGTGGCAGGTAACCCGTGGATCCATCCTTGGTCTTGCGCAACGTCTCAGGGGGAGGCTTCCCTCATCTGGGCGCGTGTTCACAGTCCAGGCAGTAGGCATCAGCTCATGGCCACCACACATTCCTCTTCCCTTGGCACACTTATTGCACAATCCAGTTATTAGTTATGGTTCATAAGTCCATAAGAGCATTATAAGCTCCTTGCAGGGCAACAGGGCAGCAAATTAGCATACGGCATAATGAAGATATTTAACAGATGCAAGGACCAAACAGGAATAACAAGCTTAGGTTACCATTTGTTTGAGTTTAATTCTGTGGGGGGACACATGGTAGAAGAAATAAATATGTCAGCATTGGAGACGGATGGGCAGATGTAGCCTTCATTGTGGAATGCTGAGAATAATTGACTGAGACCCTGCCATTATGCTTCAATCTGTTTCCTCTCAAGCATGGGGGCAACCTTACAGCGGCATCTTAACAAGGCTTCGAAATCTCCATTCTCCTTCAGTGGGGGGAAGTCATCCAGGAACTGGTTAGGTCACGCCTCTGCTCGCTCGATAGGCTATGCAAATTTCTTTTGTTGCATAGCTCCTGTTGGAGTGGCCCTGGCTGACCTCTCCAGTTTCTGCATAGCCCTGCGCTTGATAGGATCTGGAGCTCCTGCTCCAAGCCCTATACAGCTAATAGCTGAGCAGAAAATACTTTAAACAGCAAAAAAGGGTCTTCCAGCGCCTGCTTCCCTCCACAGCAAGATAGCTACAGCTGAGGACCGAAGACGAGGGAGTCTAGGACCCAGCGGAGGGCAGGAAGAAAAGAAGATCGGCCTCACGTCCTCCAGAACAAAGGGAGGGGAAACATGGCCGCAACGAAGGAAACGGAGGGGCAGCGGCCTGAAGCCCCCGAGGTCTCGGGGGCTGGCCAGCAGAGCGTCCAGCGGCTGGGAATCG
>NW_015164733.1:141803-141962 GCF_001447785.1 Gekko japonicus
AGGGCGGACCATCGCTTCCTTGAGTGCTCCAGGGAACCGACCCTCCATGAGGGATTTGTTGACAATCTCCCGTAGAGCACCTCGCAGCCCCTCGTGGCCAGCTTTAATCAGCCAAGAGGGGCACGGATCAAGGTTGCATGTGGTTGGGCGCACAGATAC
>NW_015164733.1:142377-161277 GCF_001447785.1 Gekko japonicus
CTCTCGCTTCAGCGAGCGCAACTCCTGGGTATACCAGGGCGCTCGCTTATCGCGAGCGCGGAGAGGGCGCCTGGGAGCGATCTCGTCGATAGCTGAGGAGAGCCGGTCATTCCAGTCCTCCACCAGCTCTTCCAACGAGCCGCCAGGGGGCCTCGGATCCCGCAGAGCCATCTGGAGCCGCACAGGGTCCATTTGGCTCCGTGGGCGAGCCAAAATCTGCTCGCCACCTAAACAGGGTCGGGGTGGGACATTCAGACGGGCCCTCAGAGCATGGTGATCCGACCATGGTACTGCCAAGGCAGTAATCCGGTCCACCATCACTCCCGCAGCAAAGATCAAAGATCATTTGTTTGAGTTTAATTCTTGGGGGGGGGGGACACATGGTAGAGGAAATAAATATGTCAGCATTGGAGACGGATGGGCAGATGGAGCCTTCAATGTGGAATCCTGAGAATAATTGACTGAGACCCTGCCGCCATTACGCTCCAGTCTGTTTCCTCTCAAGCATGGGGGCGACCTTACAGCAGCATCTTCTCTGAAGTGGGGCGACTGGAGTTGAAAACGTGTTGGTCTTAACAAGGCTTCGAAATCTCTATTTTAAAGGGATACAAGAGGGCAAATTATTTCAAATGATCGGTAGATTGAGGCCCAGTGGGCGGTGTTTGCTTCCCAAGAGAAAAACGGTCTTCACCTGGCTGAAGAGTTTGTCACAGCAGTAGACACCGGCAGGGGAGCAAAGGGGGCACCATCTTTGGTGTCGTGGCTAGGAGTGCGGACTCTAATCTGGGAGAACTGTGTTTGATTCCCCACTCCTCCACGTGCGGCTGCTGGTGTGACCTTGGGTCAGTCACAAGTTCTCTCAGAGCTGTTCTCTCAAGGGCAGTTCTCGAAAGAGCTCTCTCAGCCCCACCCACCTCACAGGGTGTCTTTTGTGGGGAGGGGAAGGGAAAGTGATTGTAAGCCGCTCTGAGACTCCTTCAGGTAGAGAAGGGTGGGTAATAAATCCAAACTCCTCCTCCTCCTCCTCCTCTTCAGGGGAGTGAAAGAGAGAGAAATGCTGCTGTTGCATGCATTTGTATGTGAGAGAAGTGCTGCGTTTGTTGGGTCCCTAGGAGAAAAGTGGACTGTGTGTATTTGAGAGGGAGAGAACTGGCATCTCCAGTGGAAAAGGGACAGGCAGGAGGTGATGTGAAAGACCTCCGCCTGAGACCCTGGAGAGCAGCTGCCCGCCTGAGTAGACAAGGCTGACCTTGATGGAGTTTGGTTCAGTTTAAGGCAGCGTCGTGAGTTCATAGGAGAGTGGGGCCACGTTGTGTTTTGGGGTTGTGTGTAAGAAAGGTGCATAGTCTGTCTTTTTGGCAGGAGGGAGCTGTGACCTGTGCATGCACACAGAGAGAGAGAGAGAGAGAGAGAGGCGCTCCAGGCGCTGCCTCCCACGGGGCCCCTCCAGGTGTCACTACTGTCAGCACGGCCTGGCAGGCACTCCCCAGGCTCTGGGGCGGAGAGGTCCCTCACGTCACCTCCTGCCTGGCCCTCTTAACTTAGCAGCGCTGCTAGGGATGGAACCTGAGACCTTCTGTGTGCGTGCCAAGCAGGTGCTCTTCCACTGAGCCACAGCCCTGGGTTTGTGTGCACGACGAGAGACGGATGTGGGAGGAAGAAACACTCCTGGGTGTGTGTCAGCAGTGCTACGGAGCGTGAGGGAGGTGCCGTGCATGCGTGTTGTGTGCCGGAATGGTGTTGTCGTGGGCTTTATCTGCGCAAGGTTATTCTCGGCAGCCGACAGCGGGGACGAGTTCTGATTCAGTCGGCACCAAATCTGCCTAAGTGATCCCTGACAGCTTGTGTGCGTGTTTCCAGCCGTCCCCTTCTGTCTGGCAAAGGCAGCTAACGGCACCAATTAAAGCACCCTGGCGCTGGGCAAGGAGGAGGAGGAGGAGGAGGGGTGCTTAGTCACCAAGACCTACTGTGCTTCCCAGCGCCAGGGCTGGCACGAGGAGGGAGGAGGAAGCCAAGGACTCATGAAGCTTTACTCCACCCACACGTTCCTGACACGTAACGGCACACTAATGAAAGTCCTGAGGCCGCTCTAGCTTCAGTCTGCCCTTACCGGGGTGGGGGTGGGGGGAGAGCTGGTTGCTCTCTTAGTTGACATTTGGTTCTGGAGTTTGACTAGACATGGGTCCCTGAGGGAGGGGAGGCGTGGCGGCTCGGGGTGGTGGTGGACCACAGCGCTTCCCTGCAGAAGGTCCCAGATTCCATCTTCAGCATCTCCCGCGAGAAGGGCTCAGGGACACACACACACTGACACTCAGGCTCTGGAGAGCTGCTGCCAGCACCAAGGAGAAGGTGGGGGGCTCCACGGCGGAGGGGTGCCACGTGCTGCTTGCCCTCTCCTCCCTGAGGGGTCTCTCCCAAGATGCCCGCAGCAGTGGTCGCCCACAGAGGCCCGGAATGTCACAGTTAAGAGATACACGGAAACCGAAGTTCTCAGGAGGCCCGGACGGTTGTCTTTCGCCGCTCCTGCCTCTGATGCCAGATGCATGAGGCTGGGGCATGGTGAGAGTGGAAGCGCATCCACTTCTCTGGCACAGGCTGCCTGTTCCGCAAGTAGGGGTGGGGCCCTCACTGTTTTGGAGACGCTGTCGGCTTGCCCAGTCCTTCCTCTGAGCTGCTCTGGGCAGTTTGCGTGTTTCGTCACCACATGTTTCGTCTCCCCGGCCGCTCTTGGACCAAGCCTCCACCTCTCGTTCAAGGCCCTGGCATGGGCACCCCTGGAGGCGGAGCGGCTGTGGTTCCTGGGACGCCCCAGAGAAGCCGGTTTCCTCCCCCCCACCCGAAACAGCGTTCTTGGCATATCAGGTCCTCTGGACGTGACCCGCAGGAGGGAGCAGTGTCATTTCTCCGGTGCTGCTGGCTGCCCTGTGAGCTTCTGGAATGGGAAGCTGCCTGGGCTCAGCAGTCGGGGCAGGTGGACTGCTACGAAAGAGATGCCTTTCCCTCCCTCGTGATGTCATTTCCCTCCCCCCCCCCACTTAAACTGCTGACGCGGTCCCCCAAGATGGCTCCGTGTGCCTGTGCCAGCTGGCATGCCCACTGGCCCTCAGGCCTCGCCGAAGAGAGCAGCTGTGCAGGTTCTTGAGCAGCAGAGCTCCGGGACGGACCTTGGGTGGGTGTGCCTGTGGCTTGCCGTGCTTGTGGTACCATAATGATGTTTTTTGAGACAACTGAGTGTCAACCATAATCTGATTTGCTAAAGAGACGGGTGCTTGGCTCCAGCGGGCCCTAAGGGTTCTGCCTTCACCCAGGTCCCAAGGGGAGGGAACCTCGTGGAGATTGTGATGGACACTTTGTTATGGGGTTCATCTGATCCTCACTAACTCAGTCAAGAGCCTCGGGGGTTATACTGGACCCGGCACTGCTGCTGGAGAAACAAGTTAACGCAGCTGCAGAAAATGCTTTCTCCCCACTCACTCTAGCCTGGAGGAAGGCCCCCTGCCTCGATGTGGCTGGTCTGGCTGCCTGGATCCACCCTGCAGTAGCACTGAGACCAGACGACTCCAGTCCACTCTGCCCAGGCCTCCCCTCCAAGTCCGTTGGTGCAGAAGGCTGCAGCTTGGTTATCCTCCAGAGCCAGGCAGAGCCATCCCCCTCACTCCCACTCTCCAGTCGCTCCAATCGGCTGCCCCTTGTTTAACAGGCTCCATCCCGGGTATCGGTGATCCCATACAAAGCCCTTCATGGCCTCGGACCCCCCCCCCAGATCCTGACCAGGTCAGGAAGGGTCCCCCCTCTCCGGCTTCCCGCAAACCACGTGGAACTACATGATTCCGGAGGGTGTTTTGGCACCGCTGGCAGGGCTGTCCAATAAAAAAAATGGCTGAGAAAGATGCTTTGGTAAAGGGAGAAGGACGGGGCTACTGCATCTGGTAGGTGCCATGGTGTTGCTGTGTGATTTCTGTGTCATCCCGCCTGCCTATGCTGAAGCCATCTCAGGTTTCTGCAGCCCAAACCCTAACCGCATTGCTCACTGGATGTGCCGTCTCTTTTGATCGCGTGGGTGCCCTTTATGTCGTCGTCTCGGTGAAAGAAAGGCTGTGGCGTCCTCTTATTGGGGAGGACTGTATTTCTCTTTAATATTTATATTTTGTGTTTACAAAATAGGTAGTTCCAGCTGCCTGCCACCAGGAATTTTAATAAATTCCAAATCCCCTCTTTGCTTCTGGTGTTGGTATTGTGACCCAGGGTCTTGGCTTTCAAGGACCTATGTGGTCCTGAGGAAGAATTGATATGAATAACGGATCAGGCTTCTGGGATATATTTAAATAAAATCGCATTTATTGAAAGAGGAACAAAATAAGAGGTTGGTTATTATGTAACTGGCTGGGAATAAGGTTCTTGTAAATATATTTGTCAACTGTGTCACACACACTGTCCGTTTTAGTCCTTACGATTCCACCCTGACAGGAATCTCTCACTTAGGCGACCACACAGTTTAATCTCTTGGTAAATTTAACTTCTTTAAGAACTTTATAAAGTTTCACTATTGAAGATATATGCTGCTCTCTCTCAGATCCCACACAGAACTAACTGAACTCTCACTGACCGAACATCAACTGAACGATACCAACTGACTTTCATAACTAACTTTCACAACTGACTTTTTCTGATTGGCCACCTGACACTCACGCAGATCCACTTCAAAAACCCCTCCCCTCTCGTTCATCCACCAATCACAGCACACTGATCTCTCAATCGTTCTACTCTGCTATCGTCACACTTCAACCAAGCGTTTAAAGGCGCGCACACACACACACTCTTAAAACAAGGAATCGTTACAAAGGCGGACCTAAATAATGTGAATAAAGAAATGAAACAAAAAAAGAGCCCAGTTTCCCGAGCTGAAGGATTCTGTGGCCAGCGAGGTGGAGGGAGGTGCCTCTTCAGAGTCTGGGGGGGGGGGGGGGGAGAGAACATTGCGCTTTGCTGGCCTGTGGCCACCCGGGCCTCTGCCAGTCTTGTCTGGCCCTTTCCTTGTCTGGTTGCCCGGGACTGGTTTCTGCTCTGCTCTGCTCTGTTTACAACGGAATGTGGCTCAAAATTGATGGTCACAGTCACAGAACAGACCGCAAAATAAAAAATTAAAATATGTATTCATCATGTTAAAATAAAACATTCCATAATCAATTTCTTTTCTTTTCTTTTTTCAATTTTTTGGGAAAAAAACAAAAAAGGCTTCAGGAAAAAAACGTGGGGGAAAGGGTTTTTCCCGAATTTTTCCGTTTTTTTTCCGGGCCTTCACATCTCTAGTGGAGTCCCACCGGTCCTAATTCCTCCGGGCTGCCCTGCACGTAGGTATCGTGGATCGAGGAGCTTTCCTAAGATGGGAGGTGGGGCATTAGACCTTACGGGACCTTTCCTTGGGACCAACCGGTATTAGCAAAAGGAACTCCAGATTGGTGTGGGAAAAGTAGTACTTCTCAGAGCCGAAGCACTATTGCTTGGCCTTGCAGTAAGTAAAACATGATCTCCTACCCACAGCCAGAGGGCTATCACTTGGAGGAGGACAAGGAGCAACAGAGGAGATTAAGGGTGGGAAGGTACCGGCTGGATCTCAGGGGAACCTTTTTCTACAGGAAGAGTTGTGCCGCAGTGGAATCGGCTGCCTCGGGAGGTGGTGAGCTCCCTCCACTGGCAGTCTTGAAGCAGTGGCTGGACAAACACGGGTCAGGGAGGCTCTCGGCTGGTCCTGCGATGAGCAGGGGGTTGGACTAGATGGCCTGTGGGGCCCCTTCCAGCTCTGTGGTTCTAGGATTCTGTGATCTGCTCCCAAGCTCATGGCAGAGGCTGAACTGGAAGGCAGGCTCCACGCCGTCATTCAGATGATGTGATTGTGAGGTGGAAGCACCGACCTGTCCCACTTACCTCTGCACCGAAACCCCCTTTGCGGAAGTGTTTCCTGCCCTTAACGGGTCGTTTCTCTCTTTTTTATTGCAGGTTGCCAGTCGAGGGCGGCCACCATGTGAAGCAGCTCCTGGGACTGTGGCGGTCCCCTGCCTCCCACACACACACCCAGGGCCAGCCGATTCGCTTCCGCAGCCGGGAGATGCCTCACGGCACATGAGCCCCCCTCCTCCCGAGCACTCTCCTGAGCCGCCAGAGGGGAAGCGGAGGAGGAGGAGGAGGAAGGCGCGCCGCGCAGAGGAGCCATGGGACTGAAGGCCATGGTGACCTGAGCTAAATGGCCAGCCGCTGGGCTCCTGGTCTCGTAGCCGCTTGCTTCCGCTTTGCCCCTCTCTGCGGCTCCCGCTCCTTCTCCGTGAGCTGCCCCTGGCTCTTCCGGTGGTGGCGCTGGAGGCACCGGAGGCAGCTTGGTGGGTGCCCAGCGTGAGGAGGGGTGAGCCGCCCGCCGCACCATGATTCAGCTGTGGAAAGTCGTGCGACACGTGCGACAGCTGGAGCTCCACCGCCTGATCCTGCTGCTCATTGCCTTCAGCCTGGTCTCCATGTGCTTCCTGGCTTACTATGTCACCAACAGCCCCAAGATCAAGGAGCCGCCCCCCTTGCCCTTCAGCGACTGCAGCAGCCAGCACCGGGCCCTCCTCCCGCCCCAGGCCAGCTGGAGGCTGACCAGATCCGTGGACAACTCTCACACGGACCCGGTGGTGCTGGTCTTCGTGGAAAGCCTTTATTCCCAGCTGGGGCAGGAGATTGTGGCCATCTTGGAGTCCAGCCGGTTCAAGTACCGGACAGAGATTGCCCCCGGGAAGGGGGACATGCCCACTCTGACGGACAAGGACCACGGCCGCTACGCGCTCATCATCTACGAGAATGTCCTCAAGTACGTGAACCTGGATACCTGGAACAGGGACCTCCTGGACAAGTACTGCGTGGAGTACGGGGTTGGGATCATCGGCTTTTTCAAGGCGAACGAGAACAGCCTGCTGAGTGCCCAGCTGAAGGGCTTCCCCCTCTTCCTCCACTCCAACCTGGGACTGCGGGACTATCACATCAACCCCAGTGCTCCACTGCTGTACGTGACCCAGGCGAACGAGGTGGAGCAGGGCCCGCTGCCCGGGGACGACTGGACGGTCTTCCAGTCCAACCACACCACCTACGAGCCCGTCCTGATGGCCAGCACAAAGTCCTCCGAGTCCATCCCGCACCTGGCCACGCACCGCGCCCTGCACGCGACGGTGGTGCAGGACCTTGGGCTTCATGACGGCATCCAGCGGGTCCTCTTTGGCAATAACCTCAACTTCTGGCTGCACAAGCTCATCTTTGTGGATGCCATCGCTTACTTGACTGGCAAGCGGCTCTGCCTGACCCTGGATCGTTACGTCCTGGTGGACATCGATGATATCTTTGTGGGCAAAGAAGGGACGCGCATGAAAGTGTCCGATGTAGAGGTAAAGCTGGGCAAGGGGGCGGGGGGGGGGAATCAGAGGCCTGCGTGCTCAGAGCACCTCGGTGCAAAGCATCACACCACGCACCCGTCTCGTTTTTCTGACCTGAATTGAGCCTGGGTCGGGGGGGAGTTTGCCATCAAGTTGCAGCCGACTTGTGGTGACCCTGTAGGGTTTTCAAGGCCAGAGACATTCGGAGATGATTTCCCATTGGCAGCCTGTGTGTCACGACCCTGGTAGCAGCCAAGGCTTCTGACAAGGTCTGTGCAGGCCAGAGCTGAGCATGACAAAAGCCCCTTCCATGGGGTCAGTTTGGTATTAAAACCTGGCAGGCACGAGGAGGCTGACGCTCCCTGCACTGCCGGCTCGGTCTAGGTTTGGGTCTCACAGGCCAGCCTGCGTGAAACTCCCTGCAGGTGCCCTCTGGTGAGTGGCACCTTCAGGCCCGGCGAGAGGAAAGAGGGCAGGGGCTGCCGAAACAAGCTCTGATCACGTCATTCTAAACCACGTCTCATTTAGGGGTTTAGCTGAGTGAGACAAAGGAGTAATCTGTCATCAGTCAAACAGAATTTCGGGCAAAGCAGATAAAGCTCAGATTTACCCATTTAAAAGGGGTGAGCTGGTTGCAGGGCCTGGAGAGGTTAACGCATTCTCCTATTTGTGAAAATGTGGAATCAGGCTGAGGATTTGTCGTTGAGGAGGAGGGGGGACTTCCCAGGGACAAGACAGCAGGCCTGTCCTCTCATCCTGCACCTGAAGAGATCTAGGAGCACCCAGACCAATCTTAACACCTCTGTTTCTTGGCCTCCCAGAGCGCCTTCACTGTCGGGGACAGTTGTTTTGGCAAAAGCATCCTTGCGTATCAGCCAGCAAATTGAGTGAACTTCGCAAATTATGCAAACATGTTGATTATGCACGCCTCAGTGGCTTTCACACATTAGTCTTACAGGGTTTTGGAATCTCTTGTGAGGAATTCTGAGGCAGGAAGTTGGGGGGGAAACGTGGGCTTCTCAGAAAGCTGCTCGGGGCAGGAGGCGTCCGGCGCCAAGTGAAGCCGCTCTGGAAGACCAGCGGGGGGGGGGGACTTCCTCTCCCCTTCTCAGATCTCCTCTCTCTGGGTGCTCGGAACCAAATTTTGGGTGCCACATGAAGAAAATTTCTGGTATTTGGTTGACGATTAGTGGCCAAAGAAAACGAACAAACGTAGTATTTCTGTAGTGTGTTTTTATATGAAAGCGAGTTCCACATTTATTTGTTTGTTGACTTCATTTCTGACTCAGAGCAGCTGGCACCGTCCCCCCCCCCTCCGTGGTGACGTGGGTGAGGCCGGGAGGGTGTGGCCAGACCCAGGTCACCCGGCCAGCTTCCAGGGCAAAGGGAGGGTCTGACCCTGTGCCCGACTGACTGGCTCTCACACTGGCCCTCTGGCAGATGAGGCCCGGGCTCTCTCAGCCCCCTCCCGTGTGGTTCCCCCGCTGCTGTTGTGCAGCTGCTCTGGGCTGCCCCAGACCCCCCAGCAGGGCTTTCCCAGGCATTCTTGTGGGGTTTTTTTGTTTAACCAACAGTTGAATATTGTTATCCGGTTCCCAGCTTCCATTAAAAAAAAAAAAAGCATTTAGCCCCTTTAAGGGGAAAGGCTGTACAACAAGCAGGCCTAGAGATTTACTTTTCAGTAAAAGCTCTGAATTCAGAGAACCTGAAGGGCATGGTGCAGTGTCGGGCGAGGGACTGGGAGGCCCCGGTTCGAATCCCCACTCGTGCAGTTGAGGCGACCTTGGGCCAGACACTCACTGCAACCTCACCTACCTTGCAGGGTTGCTGTGAGGATAAAACAGAAGAGAGTGATGTAAGCCGTGGTGGGTCCCCATTTGGGAGGGAGATGGGGTATAAATGAAGCGAATAAGGGATTTTAATGATGGTGCAATGGCTCGTTTGAGAAAGCGCGGGGAAAGCGGGTGCCAGCGCAGCCTCGCAGGGGTGGGAGGGGTCGCGAGAAAGGTAGGGAGAACCTGGGAGGCACTTGGAAGCGCCACGAAGCGGGAGGAAAGCACCCGTCCCCACAGCGCCCCCCGCCAGAGCAAAGAGAACACGATGGAGGCGCAGAGCACACGTGAGCGTTCCGTGCCTGCTCCTTGGTGGAGGCTGCCGGCCAGTCCTGCGCGGGGGCCTTTGCCAGAGAAGGAAAGCAGCAAGCGGCAGATGGAGGTCATTGTCGCTTCCTGCTCAGACCTCCTGTGCGTGACATCCAAAGCTCTGAGCTTCCAAGAGGGTGTCAGGTCCCCACAGCAACAATGAAGTACACGCTTGTAGAAAGGTTTTACTTTTATTGAAGCTAAAGGTGCATTGACAGGAACACTGTTAGGAATGACTTGGAACCAAAGAGCATGTCAGAATATAGTACATTCAAATCAGCAAGACCCAATTGCGGGAGTTCCCGCACGCGGCATTAGGCCTGAGAACTAACGGTACTAATAAGCATAACAGGTAAAACTTCCCACGACTCATCCGAGGGATAACCCAAGCAACTTCTACAGCAGCTCTCCTCCTGCGGCCTTAAAAGATACGTGTTGCTGTGGAAAAGCAATTAAGCGCAAGGAAAGGAATGCGCATGAAAGCAAAAGTAGAAATAAAAACACTTGGCAGCTTGCTGACAGAGGGACCGTGGCTTTGCCTGCCAAAAGTCCCAGGTTCGGTCCCCAGCCGAGTTCCCTCCAAGCCGTGCACGTGGGCAGCCGCTCATCAACGCAGGAAGCCCCACTCCGCAGCAGTCTGGAGCCGCTCGGGGTCTTGTACTGCCCAGTGCCCATTTTGAGACTCCATCAGGATGTCCGCTCAGTAGGAAAGAAAAATTAGAGGGAACATTGGCCCAGCGTCTCCAGTTCAAAGGACCAGGCACTAGGTGATGTGGAGGACCTTGACTTGAGTCCTTGGGGAGCTGCTGCCCGTCTGAATGGACAGCGTTTAACTTGATGGGCCGACGGTCTGTATCAGTCCAGCTTCACGTGCATTCAAGTGAGAGGAGAGTGGAGGGCTGAAGCATGATTTGGAGGTTCTCTCTCTGTGCCTCCACACCAAGCTCCGGTGGCCGTAGCCCTGTGGTGTCCCTTCGACCATTCCCCCGTGAATCAGAAGCTGGACACACAGGAAAGCTCCACGGCCACACCAGGCCACGTAGCGAGCTGATCTGGGGTGTTTTGCTCCCGCGCCATTCACAAATCCAGGTGGGCAGCCATGTTGGTCTGAAGCATGACTGACTACGAATTGCAGGACGTCTAAGTCCAGGGGCAGGCACCTTTAAGACCCACCACGTTTTATTCAAGGCGTGAGCTTTCGTGTGCTTTCATTTTGTGAGGCAAAGCTCATACGTTGAATAAAACATGGTCTTAAAGGTGCCACTCAGGGCTCTTTTTGTAGAAAAAGCCCAGCAGGAACTCATTAGCATAATAGGCCATACCCAACAGCAGAAACTCATTAGCATGTTGGGCCACACCCTGACTGCACCGCTCATTAGCATATTAGGCCACACCCCCATGTTACCAGAAGTGTGGTCATCCAGCCACACCCACCTTTTGCTTCTTATTCTGCTTACCTTGTTTGTTGTCAAAACCCAGGGCCTTTTTTTGTAGCAGGAACTCCTTTGCTTGTTAGGCCACACACCCCTAATGTAGCCAATCCTAATGAGTTCCTGCTGTCGGGTGTGGCCTATTGTGCTAATGAGTTCCTGCTGGGCGTGGCCAACTTGGGAGCCAGCCGGAACTCTGTTCCTGTGCGTTCCTGCCCAAAAATAGCCCTGGTGCCACTGAATCATGGAATCATCAAGTCATCTCGTCCAACCCCCTGCACAGTGCAGGAAATTCACAATTATCTCCCCCTCCACACCCCCAGTGATGGCTGTTCCACACCCAGAAGATGACAAACTTCAATGCAATTCATAGTTAGTCAAAGAAAGTACCATATTGTAACTCTTTACTCTTTAACGGCAGCAATTATCCTACCAGCTTTAGCACGATGGTTGTGCAGACTTTTAAAAACAAATTGTCCACCTTTGGAAACAGCAGTACGTGGCTGTAAAGCAGGTGATGCGTCGTGTTTGAGCAAACGTACTCGTGCTTTGTACAACTGAGAGAGCAGAGCGTTGCAACAGGAGGAGGGTCAGGTAAACATTTCGGGGGAAGGCCATTGTGCAGACTTGCATTTAGGGTTGCCAGACGTTAGAGATGAAATGAAGTACCGACAATGTGTGTGGTTAAAGTGCGGTCAAGTCACAGCCGACTCACGGTGGCCTCAGCAAGAGGTTCCCAAGGCAGCTGAGAAGCAGAGAGGGTTTGCTGTAGCCTTCCTCCGCAGAGTCCTCCTTGCCACGACTGGCTCTGCTTAGCGTCCGAGATCTGAGGCGTCGGGGCTATCCCACAGCCCAAAGCTACAGATCTACAAAAGCACTCTGGGAGATTTTCGTTTCCTCTTTTGCTTATGATCGCTGATCACAAACCTTGTTGGTATTCTTAAGACACAAACTTCAGGAAACGGGTCCGTCAGCAAAGACCCAAGCGGAGGCGCCACGTTGGGGGCTGGGTGTGGACGGGGGAGCGTCAGCAGCTGCTACAAAAACGGGGCTCTTTGGGATTTATCAGCTGACAGATGTGTTGTCATAGTAACCCAGTGAGGCTTTAAACCTCCCCTCATGCACACTGTGGCTGCTAAGCCTCTGAGCACCACCACCTCTTCCCTCGCTAGCTTTCATGCCAGCCTCAGGCAACAGCAGCAGTTTGCCTGCTCCACAGGAGTGTGTCAGCCTGAGGCACCCTTGAGAAACACCCTTAGGACTGGGTGGCCTGGGCCCCCTACGGGGACTCCAGTGACACACAAGTTGACCCCGCCTGTGGCACAGCTGCTCCTGCACATCAGTCATTGGCTTGCTGTCGTCCCAGGGGATGGGGAAGGCGTCTGGCAGCCCAGGCCAGTTTTCCCAACCTGCCCTTCCCAACACTGACATCCGGAAACTTGTTCCTGTGTTCTGTACCGGTGCGGTGAAGCCTGTGAATCCGTGGCATAGTGAATTTAAGTTCTATGGCTTGCCTGAAGCTTGGAAGATTAAGCAGAAAGAGTTAGGAGGTAACAGCCAAAATGGGCCGTGCAGTCCTAGAAAAGATTGGATTTATACCCCATTGCCCTTCACTACCCGAAGGAGTCTCAGAGCGGCTCACAATCGTCTTTCCCTTCCCCTCCCCACAACAGACACCCCCTGTGAGGTCGGTGGGGCTGAGAGAGCTCTCTGGAGAACTGCCCTTGAGAGAACAGCTCCAAGAGAACTTACGAATGACCCAAGGTCACACCCACAGCTGCATGTGGAGGAGTGGGGAATCAAACCCGGTTCTCCCAGATTAGAGTCTGCACTCCAGACCTGTACACCAGACTGGCTCTAAGACGAGTTACACCCTTGTAAGTCCTCTGACGTCCGGCAGGTGCCTGTGGCAGAGCTGGGGTTCCAACCCGGGTCTCCCAGACCCTCATCTAACCCTCATCAACCGGACCTGCTGGAATCGTGCTGTTTACCCTTGAGAAAAACAACCCCTTTGAGAGTCCCCAGACCAGGAGGGCAGTCCTAAACTGCACTCCTCAGAATCCTGTTCAAGTCTACTCAGTTTTGTGCTAACAAAGAAATAAACAGTTGGAAAAAGAAAAAAAAAAGTCTACTCAGTGGGACTTAATCCCAGGAAAATGTCCTTCGGTTTGCACTGTGAGAGACTGACATTGTGAGCATTTATTTTCTTGCTTTTTAAGAAGCCAGTAAACCTGGAAATGTTCATCAAAATGCAGCATTCTGGGGGGAAACGTTTATAGTAAATTGCATTTATGTAAATACAACTGATTTGCATACGGTAATCCATTTGCAGGCTCCGTGCTTTCTTTTTCTCATAGAGGTTCCCGCGGAATGTTCTTGGCAGCCGGCTGCTGAAGTCCGAGAGGCAGCGTGATTTCAGGGGCTTGACTCCTGGGCTCCAGGGCAGGAAACCCACTGAGCTACGATGCTCAGTGACTAGCCTTGGACACACTGGTTTCTCTTGCTGGATTGGGGGTAGGTGGGGGTCCATCTTTGTAGTGAGTTTCATGGACAGAAATATTAAAAATTCAAAGTTGAATGTCAGCATAAGATTAGAATAGATTGCATTTGAGCATTACTAAGACCAACATTGTAAGTAAACAAATCATAGGTGGACAGGGAACTGGTTGGAGAACTGCACTCAGAGAGTAGTCGTCAGTGGCATTTCATCTGAATGGAGGGAGGTGTCCAGTGGGGTGCCACAGGGCTCGGTTCTGGGCCCGGTACGTTTCAGTATTTTTATTAATGATCTGGGTGAGGATGTGGAGGGGCTACTCATTAAATTTGCAGATGACATCAAATTGGGAGGAGCAGCAAACACACGATAGAGAATTCAACGAGATCTGAACATGCTGGGAAAGTGGGCAGATGTGAACAAGATGCAATTTAACAAGGATAAGTGCCGAGTTCTACATCTGGGTAACAAAACTGAGGAACGTGCATACTGGATGGGGGATACACTTCTGGGTAGCAGTGTGTGTTAACAAGATCCTGAGGTACGGGTGGACCGTAAGTTAATATGAGCAACCAGTGTGATGCAGCGACAAAAAAGGCTAATGCGATCTTGGGGTGTTCTGCAATAGTCCCGCTGTGCTCTCCATTGGTCAGGTCGCACCTGGAGTCTTGTGTGCAGTTCTGGAGGCCTCTCTTCAAAAAGGATGTGGACAGAATGGAGCATGTGCTCCAATGAGGATGCTCCAATGAGAGCAATGAGGATGATTGGGGGCCTGGAGAAGAAGAGGTTGAGGGATGTCTCTTGAAGTACTTGGAGGGCTGTCCCTTAGAGGAGGGCAGGGAGCTGTTCCTGTTGGCAGCAGAGGAGAGGACTCGCAAGAATGGGTTTAAAGTAAGGGCTAGCTATTAGGAGAAGCATTTTTACAGTCAGAGTTGTGCCACAGTGGGATCGGCTGCCTTGGGAGGTGGTGAGCTCCCCCCCCCATGGGCTGTCTTTCGGCAGCGGCTGGACAAACACTGGTCAGGGGTGCTCTCGGCTGGTCCTGCACGGAGCCGGGGGGTTGGGCTAGATGGCCTGTCTGGCCCCTTCCAGCTCTGTGATTCTGTGACCCTATGATTTCCTGCACGAATTACAAAATCTGTCAAGCTCTTCATAGCCAATCTTTGATTGAAATGTTTCATTTCCAGTGTTTTGCTATTTTTTTATTTTTGAAGGTATTCATGCGGTTTGGTCTCGTGGGTAAGAATAGGTGAGAATCTCTCCCCCCCCCCCGGGAATTAAAAATCACAAAGTGGGTGGTCATTCAGAAAGCCCAGCCATCACCCACACCAGAAGTATTTTCAAACAACGCTGCTTCTCCCTCACACGACTTGAGTAAAGCAAGAACGAAGTTTCACAAGGAATTTTACTTCAAGTCTGAAGCAGTAAGGGATCCTTTAAAGGTGTCACGGGAAATCCAACAAGGTACCTGCAACCGTTGTTCATCGAGTGGTCTTCTGTGCAGGCACACATGGGAACTGCGCAGTTGCAGGCCAGCCACGGAAAAGACTTCCAAGCTTTCCGAATAGACTAGGAGCACCCCTCCTCCCTCTGGCGCTTTCCTGCCCAAATGCTCACATGGCCAGGAGGAGGGGCGCTACTCCCTCCGTTCTCTCCAAGCCACCGTTGGAGACCCCTAGAAAACCAAAGTTCCAGAGAGTTCACAGTGGGGCAAGAGGGAGGGACGCTTGCCTGCACAGAAGACCACTCGATGAACCACGGTTACAGGTAAGTGCAACCTTGTTTTCATCGTCGTGGCTTCTGTGCAGTCCGACATGGGAAGATTAGCAAGATCACTGGGTGAAGGAGGTGGGTGTCAGGACCCACAGCCAAACAACGAAGTACACGCTTTCAGGAAGGCTTTACTTTTATTGAAAAACCATAGAAAAGCCAACCCAGCTGTTCGAAAGTCCTATATGATGAGTAGATAAATGGGTACCTGGCCTTAGTCGGTCAGGGGGGTACCCTCCCCTAGAAGAAGAAGCAGAAGAACTGTGGCTCCAGAGAGAAAATAGCGGCACCGGTAACAACAATGGCGGCGAAACAGCGGCAGAAGCAGCGGCGAAGGGACGGCCCCCCGGAACGACGACTGGTCGGAGGTCAGCAGCGGCGCGGAGTCATTGGAGAGATTGAAGCCGAAAGGACGTAATCCCCATCGCCTGCGTGCAGCAAGCCCGACGAGCCAGCAGGGGCCGCTGTGGAAGCCAGCTAACTGAAGTCCCCCCTCTAAGAAAGAACTGCGCGAAGAGGCATGTGACCGCCCGGAAAAAGACGGAAGGAGAAGCAAGAACATCTGCGGAAAAAAGCCTTCGGAGGGTATCTGGTAGGGTTCCCATCCCCCTGAATTTGTGGCCATAGTTAGGATTCTAGAAAGTGTGTGCACACACGATACTCTGTAAGCCACCCAGAGCCCTTCGGGGGTGGGCGGGGTAAAAATCCCATGTAATAATAATAATAATAATAGATGCGATAACATGAACACTGTTAGGAATGACGGGATACCTATGTGCATAACGGCATATAAGGCATTCGTATGCGCCCCCCCCCCCATAGCAATGACCAATTAGGCTCCCGCGGGCGGGACATTACTGGACTCACTAACAGCTGCAAAGCTGGGAACAGAGAAGCTCCCACGGACGATAGACACCACATACTCCACACCAGCACAACATCAAAGATAAGCGTTGCAGCTCTGAAGCAATTAAGCGCATGGGAAGGAATGCAAAGGAAATACAAAGCATCTCTACACTCATGGCAGCGCAGCTGACAGTGGGTGTGAATCTCTCAGAAGGAGACCACCAAGGACCGCTTTATCAACAGTTGTTTAGTGGCACGAATTGACCTTCACCCAGAACTCACTTATACCAGAGCAGTAAGCTCTGTGCGAGCGCCCCCACCAACATACATGTGGGAATGTGGTAAAGAAAAAAGAGCACTCTTTTGAAAAGAGCCATCATACACAGAGTGGTAATGAAGGGCTGTGCATTCAAAAACAGTGTGATCGCGTCAACCGACCCACAAGGATGGATTGTGTGAGGATGCTGCCCATGCATTACATGAGGAGTGAGAGACCACCCTTGGTAGGGGATCCCAGCCGGACATCGCCTTTTGAAATTTCATGCATGGAGAGGGTATAAGTTAGAATCCTGTTATAAATGAAGCACCATGTAAGTGCCGAAAATAAAATGGGGGGTTATACCCCTCTTTTGTAGCGTGCTTAGTAACCCAACAAGGAAAACATAGCAGAGTTTTTGTCCAAATCAGTTTCCAAAAACATACTCAGCAGCACAAGAAGCAGGGTCCAAACCTTGCTGCAGCTTCTGTAGAGACTCTCCTCCCCACTTAGAGGTGCAAGGTCTGGTACTGCAAGAGTGGTGCTTGCCGCTCAGAAAAGTGGGAGGCTACTGCTACAATGCAGGAAAGGAGCCGATCAAAGCATTAATTTATCAGCAGGAGTGAGAATAAGTGGATCTGCGCTATGATAATGAAAGGTAGTGAAAAGAGGTGTGATGTGGCTAAAGAAAGGATGGACACAATGCGCCACAAGGGGGGAAACTTGTGTAGTCTGCAGAGCAATCTGTGCAGCTATATAAGGAGAAAAAAAGGCATAAAACAGGTTGTCTTTGTGAGGGATTAGAAGTGCATTCCTCAATGACAGGGGTTATCGTCAGGGATAAAGCATAAAGGTCATGGCCTGGAACGTCATATTGTGGGGCCATGCCAACTAACCGAGATTTCCAGACAGAATACCAGGGAACTGGTGTCTGCTAATCGGTTCAAACATGATTACAGTGCCTCCTTCGACTCTGTGGAGCGTTTGCACTAAAACCAGAGACAAAGTAAATATGCCCATCATGTCAAGATAAGTAATGTCAAGACAATTAATATTGCAGGACACCAGGAGTTACTGGGAAGGGTTCCCACAGATAGCGAAGGAGCCGTCGGAGATGGCACTACTTCGAGAAGGAGAAGGGGACAAAAGAAATGCTGTCAGAGAAAGGACCCTGCCGAGACCACATGCCTGATGCATAGCAGATCTGTCTCAAAGAAAGAAAGAAAACTTAAGTCCGGGCATCCCTTGAAGGGTGAAAGACACAGCAGAACAACGGTTCGGTTTACGGTGTCACATATAGATATATAAAAATGCCAGGAAACGCAGCAGTGGAAGCTGAACAGAGCTGACAATCTTAGTAAAACAAGGGGGAGAAATTCAGGCAGGCTTTGGAAAGGATCAATAAAGACCTTTCAAAGCGGCAGGGAAAATTTAATATAGAAGCTTCACATAGGCCACACTAATCTCTGCACACATTGAGAGGCAGCTAAGTATAAACCCAGGAGCTGCGGTGGCTCAAGTGGTTAAGACGCTGAACTGCAGGCTGTGGAAGGTCGGTAGTTCAGCATTTCGAGACCCGAGTGTGCCGCATGACGGAGTGAGCTCCTGTCTCTAGTCCTAGCTCCTGCCAACCTAGCAGTTTGAAAACAAGAAATTGCAAGTAGATAAATAGGTACCACTCCGGTGGGAAGGGAACAGCGTTCCGTGCGCCTTGGTGTTTAGTCATGCCGGCCACATGACCACGGAAACGTCTTCAGACAGCGCTGGCTCTTCGGCTTGGAAACGGAGATGAGCACCGCAACCCTAGAGTCAGACTCGACTGGCTTTCGAGCAAGGGAACCTTTCCCTTTACCTAAGTATAAACCCAGTGAAAGGGAACATTGGAATTCTACCATTGGAAGCTTCCCTCTTCAACAAGAGGGGTAACTGTCTGCAGGAACAGTAGAGCGGTCAAGACACAGAACCGCCCAGCAAAAGACATGTATGATGAGTCACCGGATCTGGGCCTATTATAGTCTTCTCTTCAGGTCCTGCACTGAAAACATAAGAGTCATTTGAAATCACATCATTTCCCCTGTCCCGTGTGTGTGTGTGCGCGCAACAGAGCACCTCAAATCTGCCTTATAGTGGATCAGACCATTGGTCCATCAAGGTCAGCACTGTCCACTCAGACTGTCAGACAGAGAACGGTCTTTCACATCACCTACTGCCAGACCGTTAACCGGAGGACCAGAGAGTAAACCTAGGAGGACCCTCAACATGCCAAGCAGACACTCTTCCACTGAGCTATAGATCCTCCTCATTTATCACTAAATGGAATGATATAATCAGTTGGAGACCGGTAGCTGTGTTGGAGACCGGAATACTGTGTGCAGTTCTGGGCACCACACCTTAAAAAGGATATTATAGCTTTGGAAAAAGTGTAGAAAAGGGCAACTCGAATGATAAAAGGGTTGGAACACTTTCCCTATGAGGAAAGGTTAAAGCGCTTAGGGCTCTTTAGCTTGGAGAAACGACGACTGAGGGGTGACATGATCGAGGTTTATAAGATTATGCATGGGAAAGA
>NW_015164733.1:161476-189931 GCF_001447785.1 Gekko japonicus
CTGGACAGCAGAATTCACAGCGTCTGCGAGGAGGTCATTTACTGTAATGTTTGGTTTGGTTTGGTTTTTCGCTTGTCTATTTTGTTTATATTAACTCCTAGCATGGACTAGGGTAGGGTAACATGATTGATCCGAATTAAAGGAACAGATTTATCATGGATCACCAGCATAGGCTATGAGCCACAGTGCATTACGATACGTTCAAACAGTATAGTCTAAAGGTCATGTTGTTGTTGTTGTTCAGTCGCACAGTCGAGTCCAGCTCTTCGCGACCCCATGGACCACATCACGCCAGGCCCTCCTGTCTTCATAAAGGTCACAGTGACCTGTTGATTTAGAAACTAATGGGAAAGGGCAGTATAGAAAGAAAAAGAAACAAACTGCATCCCAACCAGGTTTATTTTAGATCATGAATACTCTGCACCTGTGAAATAAAGAGCAAGTGGTATTTGACCTGTAGGCCAACAGGAACAATATTGATGATCCATGGAATCAAGAATACAATCATTGATTGTAGCAGAGGATGCAACAAGAGCCATTAATTATAGTTTGCACGTCGGACCCTTGTCTATAAGGCAGCTGTTTTGAAAAGAAAAAACATATGCTGTTTTTTAAAAAGAGTGGTAAGGAGTTTATCCTACTCTGTAACCTGGACTCAAAGAGTCTTATAACACCTCTTTCTTTCTTTCTTCTCTTCACTAGAACCCTGCAAGGTAGGGCACCATGAGAAGCCGTGAAGGTACAAGGTCAGGAAGTTGTAATACAATTTGATATTTGAACCTGGTCTCCTAGGGCCAGACCTACACTGAATCCACATATGACACTGGGCCTTGCTGTGAATGATGTCATATGAGTGACTTGTGCAGGCTAAGGAATCCCCCAATTCATTGATGGTTCCGAAGGATACCATGGAACCGAGAGGAGTGGCAAACTACTTAGGCTTGCCTCCCAAAGCATACTTGCCGATTAATTCTGAGTTCCCTGTGAAGATGGAAACAGTAAGTCTTGCCTGTACTTGAAATAACACCTGCATTGAAAAGCCCTGTAGGGTTAAGTATCAGTGCTGAGAGACTGCAGCAAGGTGGTGGATTGAGGCTGCTGTGTCACGGTGTCAGCCTTTAAAACTGGATTTTAGGAATAGGGCTTGTAGCGGAGCTCAGCAGAGAACTGGTTCTGACCTTAGAATCCAGATGTCAGCGAGCTGCCAAAGAGTTAATCAGTTTATTTTCTATCCTCTATGTATGCGCTTGACTGCTTTCACTTTCCCATGTATGCTTGTTGATGCGCTTAATCGCCTAGAGGCAGGAACGTCCATATCTCTCAAGGCCACAGGTGGTAGCTGGCGGGTAGGTGCTTGGGTGAGCTCATGGTACAATCCATGAGAAGCAAATATGTTATGAGTATCTAGAAACGTTGCTTCCCAGGCTCAATGGTGCGCGCGGGAAGTCCCACAATTGGGCCTCAGCTTTTTGAATGTGCTATAATCTCTTGTGCTCCATGCTCATCCCTCATTCTGAACAGTGATCCTCTTATGCACCTATTGCTTCAATTAAAGTAAAACCTTTTCTACAAGTGTGTGCTTCGTTGATGCTATGGGAGTCTGACACCAGGCAGTCCCAATAGAGTGAGTGGTAAAAAATCACAGCAGGACTTAAGCCTAAGTAGTCTGTTGTCTCAGGACATGGCTAACAACATGAAGGGGAAACTCTGCCCACTTCAGCCACTCTTCAAAACTACAGAAGCTGAAGAGGTCCAAACAACCCCAACTAAAGGGCACAATAGCATTCTGACACATAATACCTTCCACAGAGGGGCACGGAGAATTGCAAGGCTGGGTGAACCCATGCCTCCACAGATTCCACTGTGAACCTGAGGACAGCCAGGGAAAAGTTCCTTCAGTCAGGCACAGCAAAGGTTTAAAACGGGCCTTCATGAGGCCACACCCCCAGGCTTCTGGTCAGAACCGACAGAAAGGCGAGGGGGGGAGTTTCCTTCAGGCAGGCAGTCTCTGCCAGGCCGCACCTCCAGGCTTCTTCATTCGAAGCTAAGGGAGGGTCCAGAGAATCCTTCTTTCAAGCAGGCTCTGCCAGGCCACGCCTCCCAGCCTTTTCTTCTCTCCCTCAGCACTGAGAGAGGGGAGGGGGGAGGGAAGGGCTTCTAGGTCGACTTCGAAGGCATAGAGGCCAGAGAGCCCTCAGGGAATGACTGGGCAGAAATGCTTCGACGTCAAGGGGGTTGTGACTTCAAGGCACACAGCCAAAGCCCATGAAAACAGCCAGTTATTCTAAGGCTCTGTCTACAACACCTCAGCATGGAGGGGGGAATACGCCTCCATCAGGCTGCTGGCACACTGGCTGGGAAAGATTGAAGGTCAAAGAAGATGGGCAAAGGATGAGATGGTTAGACAGTGTCATAGATGCAACGAATATGAAATTGAGCCAACTTCAGAGGACGGCAGAAGACAGGAAGGCCTGGCGGGATCTGGTCCATGGGGTCGCAAAGAGTCGGACTCGACTGTGCGACTGAACAACAAACAACACTGGCAAAGCTTCCAAAGAGGGCCATTGAGGCCAGGTTCTTTTTCCACCCCTCCTCACCAGGGAGGGGGGAATATTCCTTTATCGGGCTGCTGCCACACAGGCGAACCTCTGAAGAGGCCCACTAAGTCCAGGCTCCTTTTCCACCACACCTCAACAGGGAGGGGGGGGATGTGCCTTCATCGGGATGATGGCCTACAGGCAGAGCCTTTGAAGAAGGCCATTGAGGCTGGGCTCCTTTTCCACCCCTCCTCACCAGGGCGGGGGAAGCCTTTGAAGAGAGAGCTCTTCTGAGCCCAGCTCGTTCCATAGGTGCCTTCAGGGGGAACTGGTGACCGCAAGAGCAGGCAGCTCTGCTGTGTGAACCCCCTAGGCAACCAAGGCACAGAGAATGGCCGTTGAACGGCACCGTTTTTAGTCATAATGACACAGTGGAATTCCACAGACATTTCTTCTTTAGATGTATTCTATTGTTCATTAGAATCAAAACTGTTAAGAGAAAAAAGTCTCAGTCTCAAAGATGGGGTGAGGGGAAAACACAGAGAACGGGCGGTGGAGATCTTCTCTCCATGGCGGCAAAAAGAACGGAGGGAGCAGTGCCCCCCCCCCCCCGTCACGGGAGTGTTTCGTCAGGGAAGGGCCCGAGGGAAGGGCGCTCCTAGTCTGTTAGAAAGCTTGGAAATCTTTTCCGTGGCTGGCCTGGGACTGCGCAGTTCCCATGTGGGACTGCACAGAAGCCACGACGATGAACTGTTGGGCGTGATGTTTCTCCCGAAATATTTGAATCTCTGGGTTTTTCTAGCTCGCCTAGTTTGGTGTAGTGGTTAGGCGCACGGACTCTAATCTGGGAGAACTGGGTTTGATTCTTCACTCCTCCACATGCAGCTGCTGGTGTGACCTTGGGTCAGTCACAAGGTTTTTCAGAGCTGTTCTCTCAAGGGCAGTTCTCTCAGAGCGCTCTCAGCCCTGTTGTGGGGAGGGGGAAGGAGACTGTAAGCTGTTCTAGGACTCCTTCAGGTAGTGAAGGGCGGGGTATACATTTATTTTATTTATTATTAAATTTCTATCCCGCCCTCCCCGCGAATGGGCTCAGGGCGGCTTACAATTAAGGGCACCATGTGCCAGAATATATAAAACATGTAAAAACAAGATAAAATAATCATATATAACAATGATGGCAAACCTTTTAGAGACTGAGTGCTCAAACTGCGACCCAAAAACCACTTATTTATGGCAAAGTGCCAACACGGCAGTTTAACCTGAATACTGAGGTTTTACTTTAGAAAAAACCACTCATACATTAACTTAAGAGGATCCAAACAAAGTAAGGAAAGCAACTCCAAATGCTTTCATTTACTTAAAATTATTTGGCAGAGAATTCGACACTTTAATGATGGTCTGGGCCTGGCTGGGGTGATGGCACGCGTGCCCTCAGAGAGGGCTCTGAGTGCCACCTCTGGCACCTGTGCCGTAGGTTCGCCACCACTGATATATAACAAAGTGCTCGAAGATGGCTGTTCCTTCATTCAAATTAGATGGTGTGCTGTAGATCAAACACGAAGTCCCGATTCAGTGGTAACCAGTCTCTTACGATGCTGTGGCTCGATCTTCATATAGGGACGGCCAACTACCCCAGTGTTGCTAACAATAATAGTGGGTGGTAGTGGTGGGCAGCTCCTAATTAAAGCCTGGCAGAAGAGCTCTGTCTTGCAGGCCCTGCGGAACTGACAAAATCCAAACCTACTCCTTTCTCAAGCTCTGTCACAGGTTTAATTGCCCAGTCTTCGGTCATATCTGCCAATACTGTTATTTTTGCCTGTTCATACTAGGAAAACTCCCCCTGCTGGTTTGCATGGCCAAACCTCATGTTATTTTTTAAAAAACGACGACAACTTGTCTGCAAACACATGATGGCTGTGAATCTAAAATTCCACACTGGGGAGGGGTCTTTGAAGGAGGGCGAGGGAATTAAATAGATTGGTCAGGTTGTTTATAAACAGATGAGAACTGATCTCGACTGCTCTTCTCCGGCTTGGGGCAGGGAGGAGAAAGCTTGCAAGCACGGGCTCCACCCTGCCCCTGCCTTTGAGCCCATCGAACGCTGGTGGACGTATTCCTTCTCCATTACCGGCTCTGTGTGGGCTGTGGCCCGTCTTGGAGCATGATATACCCCCGGAGGACCTCATGTGGCAAAACGGCCAGAAGGATCCTGCACCTGGCCTCCTGTGGAAGTGGAATCGATGTCTGGGAAAGCCCACACACACACACACACCAACATGGGATAGGATTTCCTCTTCAAAACATCTGCTGAATTGGGCTCTGGCTGACAAAAGCTTATGCTGGACTAAAAGGTGTTCAGAGAGCCAGTTTGGTGTTGTGGTTAAGTGTGCGGACTGTAATCTGGGAGAACCGGGTTTGATTCCCCCACTCCTCCACTTGCACCTGGCTGGATGACCTTGGGTCAGTCACAAGCTCTCGCACAGCTGTTCCTATGAGCAGTTTCTGTCCAGAGCTCTCTCAGCCCCACCTACCACACAGGGTGTCTGTTGTGGGGAGGGGAAGGGAAAGGAGATTTGTAAACCGGTCTGGGACTCCAAGTGAAGGGCGGGGTATAAATCCAATCTCTTCTTCATCATCATCTTTTAACATCTGCTTTGTTTTGTTGCAATAGACTGCCCCTCAGAAAAAGCCCAGCCACTCTCGGAGGGAATGGAGAGGTTTCAGCAGCACCCTCCCTGAAAAGAAGCAGGGTCGGGGTCTCAGCGAATCAGCACAAAGCGGGCACTGCGGCTGTGGTCCCTCTCTGTTCTGTGACCTCCGAGAGTGTCCGGGGGGGGAGGGTCTGAGTGTCCGCTCTGCAGGTGCCGTTTCGGGGGGGCAGCCGTGTTTGTCTGCAGTGGAGTCCAGTAGCACCTTCGAGACCAACAAGGTTTCCAGGGCGGAGGCTTCCCAGAGCCAAAGCTCCCGTGATGGTGAATGTAGCCACACTCTGAAGGCAGTCACAGGCTACAAACAGTTGTCTGGTTTACGAAAGTGCATTCAGATATTTCTGATCTGAATATACGTCCGCGTGGTATCTGGGATTTTTTGAGTACCTGGAAGCGAGTCCTGAAAAATCCTGGAAATACCCGGGATTAACTGGGAATATCAGGAGCCAGCATTGTAAGGCTCCCAGGGTTATTTTTCTTTAATTCCATTGTGTATCTGTCCTATTGTCAGGGTTTGGTGTCGGCTTGCCAGGCTGGCTTGGCTTGGATTCTATCCTTTGAAAAAGTTTTTGTTGGTGTTTTTAGTTTAAGTTACTTTGCATCAAGTGTATGTTTTGCATTGGATTCTCTAGTTAAACGTTGGCTTGGATTCCCAGGTTGGACCTTAGTCAGGCTTGCAGTGATTTTCCTTGTTCCGCTGGTTTGGCTGGAAGGATTCTCTGTTTGCCGTTGGTTTGATATCACAATATTTGTTGTGCTAGGCTCGCCAGATGGTCCTGAATGTCTGCTGGGATTCCCTGGTTCTTCATTGGTTCTTTGGGCTTGTTGGTTCTATTTGCACTGGGAGGCTTTGGCCAGTGGCTGCTTTGCTTGCTCTTGAGTACTTGGGTATTGTTTGCCCTGGAGTGGCGAGCGGGACTGCCGGGCTACAGCAGTGGCCCTCAGTGGCCACCAACGCCTCGGCCCCTCCACAGCCCCAGGAGGCACCGGGGAAGCCGGTCTTCATCAAGAGCCCAGGGCAACGGCAGTAGCAGGAAGGCGGAGGCTGACCGGAGGGCTGGAGACTCATGCCTACCAGTGAAGCCTTCCAGCTGAGAAAACGAGGACTCAGTGATGCAACCCCCCTCCCATTCTGAGGCCTGTTGAGAGTCCTGACAACGGCATACAAGATGGTGGAGAATGTGGGCTGCCGCCCCACCCTAGGCTGGCCCCGACCTCCCTTGCCAATCCCAGCAGGGTGGTCCGGCACCTGTCCCATGCTGCAGCCACCAGGGGGCGACCTCGAGTGTGACCACTGGAATGTGTTGAAGTTCTGGTGGAACGTGCCGTCAAGTCATGGCAAGCCTATCACGGGGTGGCTTGTCTCTGCATAGCAGCCTGGGACCTTCTTCCTCAGTGGTCTTCCGTCCATGAACTAATGAGGACCAGGCCCGCTTAGCTTCTGAGATTTGATGAAGTGGGGCTAGCCTGCCTGGACAATGAGGGTCAGGCTGTGTTATCGTCACTGCACTTAAATAGAACTGATTTGGAGCGTAGTGATGCTGCTTTCGCATAGGCAAGGGCAGGGGAGGGGTTAAATATTTGGCTTTCTCATTGTACGGTGTGGCTGCATTTCTTGTTAAATATTTATTGAGGCAAAATTTCTGCAGAATCTGGGTACAAGTGAACTTCAGGCAGGGCATGCAGCTCTGAGGTCACTTAAAGATACACGCAAGCTGGGATGCTCTGATTGTGCTGCAGGTACAAGGGCCAGCGCTCTTTGCATAAGAAACAGGTAGCATCCATGGCCAGAGTAGTCAAGTCACATGGGGTGGGTGAGTTGATCTACATTTCCACCGCAACTATTTATGTATTATCATCCCTGTGGTGGAACACGCCTGTTCTGACCTGCAGGCCCTGTTCCGCCCCACCGTCCTGGGGGGTTCTCAACACCAGAAGGGGCTTGTCTTTCTCTCCAGTAGCCTGCCGCCGCCACCTGACCTTTGTAAGGAATTACCCACTCGGAGAGTCAGGGTTCCAAGGCCTTGCCTCTGTGTCTCCCGTTGTCCAGTGCCTGGTCACCACGAGGACAGATTATTGCCTTGCACGCCCCTGGAAGAATAGCTGCTTGCCAACTGCCTGCCTTCCTCTTGGTGCTCCTTTTAAAATAGTGTGTCCGAAAGGGTGGAAGTCTATGTGATACAGAGAACCACGGAAAACAACCAAGGTTATGAAGTATTTATTAAAAAGAGAATGAAGAGGAGGAGATTGGATTTATATCCTGCCCTTCACTTGGAGTCTTAGAGCGGCTTACAAACTCCTTTCCCTTCCCCACAACAAACACCCTGTGAGGTTGGTGGGGCTGAGAGAACTCTGATAAAACTGTCCTTGAGAGAACAGCTCTGACAGAACTATGGCTTGCCCAAGGTCATCCATGTTCATAAGCATACTTTTAGCACAACACCAAACTGATACAGGAATACAAAAGAAATGGGAAAAATGCAAATCTCTCTCTATATATATGCCCTATGTCTCTCTCTATATATATACATGCCCTATTAGATGTTAAAATATAGGGCCACTTTAGTTTAGATAGTTACCAATCCCTACAAAGTTTCCTATACCTTGAAGCTTCCTTCAGTTCTCCAGGTGAGCACATGGTCAAAATGGCTGCCTGCTCCAGAGGAGAGGTCTGCGTCCTCTCATGGACTCCACATCCCAGGAAAAGAGAGCTTCCTCCTGGCCCCCAGGAGTTTTATCTCCTTCCTTTCCCCACCCCCTGACCAGATCACCACAGATCAAAGAGGCTTTTCCTGGATGTCTCTAGAATTTTCCTTCCTGAAGACTTTCTAGCCTTAATCCCTCCAAGTTTCTGTTCGTTCCCCGCTTGGAGAAGGGGAAGAGCTCGACCCACCCATTATCTCTCCTGCTAGCTCCATTTGCATGTGTATGAAAGCAGTTGCACAGACTCCCCCCCCCCTGCCTGTTCTCAGCCCAGAGGAAAAACTTTTACAATGCACAGTGGAGGCTTTGCTCATCTCAAACCTCCCAGCAGAAAAACTGCATTTCCTCACAGTCCCAAAGAAAAATGCATTTTTTCCCTCTGTCCACGAAACCTCAGGTGCCTAATAATGTTACAATTGTATGTGAACTTTAAAAAAAAAAAATCTGTTAGACCTCTTCCCTGGATCTTTTTGCTCTATAGTTGAAATCACAGTTTCCAAAAGGGCATTTTAATAAGGGGGAAGGGATTAGCTCACTTTCCTCAGTCCCAACTTTCAACCTGCTCAGACTATCCTCGGCTTTAAAAAGGAAAAGGAAAAAGCAGAGAAGGGAAGAAATAAGGACTGTTGTGGAATCTCTATTTTTAGGCATCAGCAGCAGCCGCCTGCCTGAGCTGGGGTGTGTGACCCTCCCTCAAGTTCCCGATGCCTCTGCTGGGCAGCAGGACTCATGTCTGTGGTCATGGTTTCCATATGCAGCCCCGAGGGGGGAACAGTGTACAGAGGAACACGGGGTGGGCCCCCGCCTGCCCACCCCACCTCCGTACCTTGGAGACGGCACCTAGATTGGGGGGGGGGGTGCCAGCCACAATTTTTATCCCTTTGACATGGTAGAAAAGAGCAAGAGCACCTTAAGGACTAAGGAAATCTGTGGCAGGGTAGGAGCTTGTGTGAGTCACTGCTCGCTCCTTCTGGTGCCAGAAGAAGAAGAAGAGGAGGAGGAGGAGGAGAAGGAGATTGGATTTATACCTCGCCCTTCACTTGGAGTCTCAGAGCGGCTTACAAACTCCTTTCCCTTCCCCTCCCCACAACAGACACCCTGCGAGGTGGGTGGGGCTGAGAGAGCTCTGACACAAACTGCTCTTTTTCAAGGACAGCTGTGCCAGAGCTTGTGACTGACCCAAGGTCATCCAGTCATCCAGCCAGGTGCAAGTGGAGGAGTGGGGAATCAAACTCCATTCTCCCAGATGAGAGTCCGCGCACTTAACAAACTGAAGAATCTGAGGTATCTAAAGAAGGGAGCAGTGGCTCGCCAAAGCTCCTGCCCTGCCACAGATTCTGTTAGACAAAGGTGTTTTCTGCAGTGCTTGTTGGCGCTCTTCCATATCTGTATGTACACAAGGTACAGGGAAATATTGGCCAAGAAGTTTAATCCCTTTGCCCCTTCTGTCTCTGTTCCCCCGCAGGCTCTGCTGAACACGCAGAACAAGCTGAGAACTTTAGTCCCCAATTTCACTTTCAACCTGGGATTCTCTGGGAAATTCTACCATACAGGTAAGCACGTTGGCCCTTCTCTCACGCACGGCAGTGCAGACTCCCCTGTCCCCGGAAGAGTGGCTGGCAACATGGCTTCCTGGGAAGCCCCGGGACTATGTTCTGCTCAGGCTGTATCGTGGAGGCCGATTCTGGAAGGGTGACCCGGGGTTGGCCAGAGACTGACAGAGAAGGGGTTTTCTGCCGCCTTTGTACATAAAGCGCAGGGAAATATTTGTGTGGGTGTTTTATCCCAGGGACGGAGCTGCGGTGGCTCCAGTGGTTAAGATGCTGAACTGCAGGCTGTGGAAGGTCGGTAGTTCAGCAGTTCGAGACCCGGGTGTGCCGCATGATGGAGTGAGCCCCCGTCTCTGGTTCCAGCTCCTGCCAACCTAGCAGTTCGAAAGCAAGAAATGGCAAGTAGATAAATAGGTACCACTTCGGTGGGAAGGTAACAGTGTTCCGTGCGCCTTGGTGTTTAGTCATGCCGGCCACATGACCACGGAAGCGTCTTCGGACAGCGCTGGCTCTTTGGCTTGGAAACGGAGATGAGCACCGCAACCCTAGAGTTGGACTCGACTGGCTTTCGAGCAAGGGAGACCTTTACCTTTACCTTTTATCCCAGTGAAGGTCCCCTTTGTTCCCTTTGTATATGAGGCTGTTCCAGGATGAAGGGATGCTGTTCCGGCTTCCCTCCTCTCCTCCTTCCTGTGGTTCTCCCTCCCCAGGTACCGACGAGGAGGACGAAGGTGACGACATGCTGCTGAAGCACCGGAAGGAGTTCTGGTGGTTCCCCCACATGTGGAGCCACATGCAGCCGCACCTCTTCCACAACGTGACGGTGCTGGCCGAGCAGATGAAGCTCAACAGGCAGTTTGCTCTGGTAAGGGAGGGACGTGCAGGCAGCAGACCTCCTCGGCCTCCCTCCCCGGTTTCGGTGTCCTGTCTGTCTGCCAGCTCTTACTGAACTGTTCTATGCATGCTTTATTTTAATGCTGAAACGTTTTGATGTTTGCCGCCTTGGGCCCCTTATTTGGGTGGAAAGGCAAGGTGGAAATGTTCTAAATGATAAAACAGATTTCTGGCTCTTGGCCCCTGTGGAATCCAAACACAAGAGGACTTGTCTTGTGTGGGTAAGAATGGTGTGTAAGGTTGTTCAGCTGGTTTCAGAGCACAAATTCAGTGCCTCTCCATTGCAGTCCTCACAGCTAAGTGTTGCTTTGAATACCAGGTCCAGTTGTATGTGTGCCATCAGACTAACGGCTTATGGGGACCCCAGCCCCCAAAGCGCTTCCGAGGCAGGAAGCAGAGGAGTTGGGGCGTCTTCCCTGGGGGTGGCCTCCCCTCCAAGCACTGACCCTGCTGAGCTTGCAGTATCTGGCAAGCCAGCAATACACCATGGCTCTTACTGGGTATTAGTTAGCTAGTTCCAAGAGCCGGTTAGATCAAGTGAATTGGCCATTAAAGGTAAAGGACGGTGAGGTGATGAGAAGGCCACTTTCCAGGCATGTAGTTCTGTTTCCCGCCAAGAGCCAGTTCTCACACTGAGCAGATTCTCATGGGGAAGTTTTCTTCCTGGGGGCTGAACCATTTCAGAGTAGAGGCATGGGGGGGGGTGACTGCCTACCCAGGAAATGGCCTCTGTTCCAGCCAGGTCTCCCTGGGTCCAGATAAGTAAGGCGAAAGGGCTCGGCCCACTCTGTGGCAGGGAAGAGGAGTGGGAAGAGAAAAGCACGGATGAGTTTGAAACAGAGGGGAAGACAAACCGCTGCCAACTTAGTAAGATCGCAGACAAGTCTTCCACGGATCGTCTCCTGAAATGCAGCAGCTGTTTAAGCTTCCCTGGTTTTGCTCCAGCCTCCTGCCTTAGAATCGAAGCTGGACTACTCAGGAGAAGCCGCCCCTGACTCTCTTGAGGCAAATCAGGGTTTGAAGACAAGGCGGGGGATCTTTTCTGTCAGAGAGGCTGGATTCCAATCCCAAAAACCTTTATTGGCATAATGCTGGATTCACTGTTTGTCAGAAATCTGTTTCCTGGCCAGCTTTGAAATAGTGGGAAGGCATCATACTGGATCAGCTGAGACGTCTTCTTCTCGATACAAACGGTGCGTCCTCTGGGGGGGGGTGGAATAAAGGAAATGAGAGGGACGTTTGTGAGCAACAACAAGAGATTCCCCAAAGGAATGGGTTTCTAACGAGGGGAGAAGAGCACTCTACTCCGAGGGGAGAAGCGTCCATTTAAGATGCCGCCTGACCCCAGAGAGGCTGAGTAGAATTAACAGGTCAATAGAATTAACAGGTGGAAATGCTCAGTGTAAAAATTAACCCAAAAAACCCTGTTCAAGGAAACCATCAAAGGAACCTATAAATACAGGATTATTGTAGGAAATGTGGAACTGAACAGCATGACGTTTGAGGGGGGAGGCAGTAAAGAGCCCCTTTCCTGCTGCACCACCATGGAAATGTTGCTTGTCCCATGGCACCGAAAGCGGCAGCCGTGTGCATCCCGTGGAGGCAAAGGGCTTCAGAGGCCTTCAGAGGCGAGAGGCAGTCTGGTGGAACTTGCATCATCTCACCACCTCTCGTCTTCCTTTTGTTTCCTGGGTAGGGCAGGGCCTCGGGGTCTGGCTCAGGGCTCCGCTGCATCCGAAGGGAGGCTGCTGTGGGGGGCTGGACGGGGGGGTTCAGCGGGCACAGCACCCACAAGGTCCCTGGGAGGGTTCCAGCTGATTCCGGCAGCCCAGTGGCCATGAGCGACCTTGGTCGATGCCTCCTGTGAACCCTCCTCCCCCCCCCTCCGGTGCAGGGCCAGCCCCAGGAACAGCTGCTGGCGGGGAAGAGGGAACATCTCGTTAGCGGCACGTGGTCTCCGGTGGCTCCTTGGATCCTGGCAGGGGCTGCCTCGGGGCCACTCTCCGTGGTCTGAACGGGCGTGGATCGGGTGCATTTCTGTGTCCACATCTCCCTCCAACCTCTGTGTCGGTGGCTCAGTCCAGCAAGTGAGCCTTTCCATTCCGACAGATGCCGTCTGTTCAGCCTGCCATGACCCAGGAGGGTCAGTTCCACATGCACAGCTATTGCACTGGACGCCTGTCGTATGCCCACGTTTGCCGTGCGTACACAGGGGAGGGCGGGCTAAAGGTTTAATCTCTAAATAAATAATGAATGAATGAATGCACGCCTCCAAATGCATGGTAAGCACAGCCATGGAGCTTTGAGGCATGTCCCCTTGCGAAGAGGCGGTTATCAGCAGACCACAAAAATGGGGCAGGATGGTTTTGTTAGAGTCTGTTTGCCAGGGAAGCTGTTAGAATGTGGTAGCCGACGGCAACCCCACAGTTTCTTCCCAAGTCCAAAAGCACCTTGGGTTGGACTTACCAGCATTTTGCACCAATCCTTACTTCCTTTCTTCCTATCTGGGCCCATTTTGCTTTGGTCCTTGTTCTCATAAAGTAAACCTGCATAAGTTAACTAGCCTCTTTTTATTAACTAACCCACTTGCCATACGTACCTCAGGTTAGATCCAGGTGGGCTCGCCGTGTTGGTCTGAAGCAGGAGAACAACATTTATGTCCGGTGGCACCTTAAAGTCCAACAAAGTTTAATTAACAGGTGGAAATGCTCAGGGTAAAAATTAACCCCAAAACCCCCCACAAAAAAAACCTGTTCAAGGAAACCATCAAAGGAACCTATAAATACAGGATTATTGTAGGAAATGTGGAACTGAACAGCATGACGTTTGAGGGGGGAGGCAGTAAAGAGCCCCTTTCCTGCTGCACCACCATCGAAATGTCGCTTGTCCCATGGCACCGAAAGCAGCAGTCGTGTGCATTCTGGGCAGAAGCTTCCATGTGTAAACCTTGCTGGTCTTAAAAGTGCCACCAGACTCAAACTTTGTTCTGTACCTCCTGTTAGTCCTTCGTGGTCAAAGACTTCCAAGCAAACCAGCCTGGTGTAGGGCCTCTGCTTGGCCATCCGGGGGTGAGCTGTGGGCACCTGGTTCTTCCCCAGCTCCTCTGCTTGGCCCCCAGGCCACCGACCCCAGCCCTTCCTCCCGGCCTCCTCCTGCCCCCCGCAGCCACTGGGCATCCTCCGTTCCACCCTTCCTTGCATTCTACAGGCCTCCGGCCGCGCGGGGAGCTCTTCAAAGCTGTTTTCTGTTTCCAGGAGCACGGGATCCCCACGGACTTGGGCTATGCAGTCGCCCCCCACCACTCAGGGGTTTATCCTGTCCACGCGCAGCTCTATGAGGCGTGGAAGGCGGTCTGGGGCATCCAGGTCACCAGCACGGAAGAGTACCCCCACCTTCGGCCGGCCCGCTATCGCCGGGGCTTCACCCATAATGGGATCATGGTGAGACAACGAAGCCCCCCCGCGGGTGATCCGGAGGTTGATCTGAGCCGGGGGGCCTGGAGAGCCCAGGGCGGATCCCCGGATCCTGAGCGCTGATCGCTCTGAAGAAACCACTCAGGCCACGGCTGGGAAATGCCCAGTTGGCTGCTTCTGTGCCCCATCTCCGGCCTTCACCTCGCAGGGAGGGTGGGGGTCTTGAATAAGAGAGTCTGGTGTCAGCAGAGCTTCAGAGTGGTAACGGAAGCTTTCAGACAAGGGTCAGCTGATTTGTGTGGAATTGGCACTGTCACGTTTAGCTCTTTCCTGTATTGTATTATATTAGGTACCTCTGAAGATTCGCACCCGGTTCCTTCTGCCACCTCTAACCTTTCCCTTCTTCCTGACTCACCCAGGTGTTGCCTCGGCAAACTTGTGGCCTCTTCACTCACACCATCTTCTACAACGAATATCCCGGCGGCTCCAAAGAGCTCGACAAGAGCATCCGTGGCGGGGAACTCTTCCTGACGGTCCTCCTGAACCCCGTGAGTGCCACGCAGTCGGACCCCAGTTTCCTGCCCTTCCTTGTGAGATCGGTGTTGCGAGGAAACTTAAGCCAGTCTAGCTGGAGCAAAGAACAAGGAAAAGCTGGTGGCCTCCAGTATTGGGGGTTTTCTTTTATGTCTCAGGAGGGATAACACTGCTAGGAATAATGTCGCCTTGGCATCAGTGAGCAGTCAGTTCTTCAAAAGGAGGCATCAAAAATTCCAGGTCTACCAATATAGTGGAAAGGGGCGGGTAGACCTGTTCTCTGGAGACAGGTAGTGGACCAGGGCAGGTAGACCTGTTCTCCGGAGGCCAGGTCTACCAACATAGTGGAAAGGGGAGGGTAAACCTGTTCTCTGGAGGCCAGGTCTATCAATATAGTGGAATGAGGTGGGTAGACCTGTTCTCCGGAGGCCAGGTCTACCAATCTAGTAGATTGGGGCTACTATACTACTGGGATGGGGAGACCTGTTCTCTGGAGGGCAAGCCTACCCCTTTAGAGCACAACATTTTGTGTAACGAAATCTGACTTGATTCTGTTTTCTCTTGTGTGTTCTCTTAAATTATTCTTAAAATATAATTTAAAATCATTCATTCTGAGATTTTTTTACCAGGTTATGGAAATAACCTTCCAAAAATAATTGATGCAGTAGTCAAATGTGGACTCGCTCACAACTTTAATGCTACTAGCTCTTTTTTTTTGCTGACAACACTGTGGAGCTTGGAGGGAAGACAGGTCGTGGGCTGCCCTTTTTGGCCTCTGCAGGAAGCCCCCGTGGCGCTCCGTCCGCGGTGGCCGTTCCGCGGATGCCGAGTCCTCTGGGCGAGGGTTCCGGCTCTGACCAGGGACTTGGATCCCAAAGGGGCCTCCTCGGCTCTGGGCCGTGGCTCCTTAGGCTGGGGGGAGGGGCAGGAGAGATCATCGACTGGTGATCCGGGTTGGAGATCAGGGTGTTCCCCCAACAGCAGAAAAGAGCCAGAGTCCAGGAGCACCGTAAAGGCCCACACAATCCGCGGCAGGGGAGGCGCCCTCGTGAGTCGCTGCGGCCACTGCTTCAGAGTCCTCATCGGGCTCTGGCTCCTTTCTGCTGCTGCAGACGGACTAACGCGGTGACCCGTCTTGAGCACGGGGGACACTTCGTGCATGCTCCAAGCACAGTGATATGTGCAGACCCCCCCTCCCCCCAAGCCTGTGACCTGCAGCAGCTGACACCGAGGGGGGGGGTAACTGACGGTGACTTTTCAGCGGAAGTCATCACACACACACAGGTTCTCTCTCTGAGCCACAGAGCGGGTAAATCCAGCAAGGCTGGAAGACGCCTGGCAACGGAGTGGAGGAAGCAGAGGATGTTTTCTCTGGACCAGAGTGGGCTCAGTTATGAAAGGAACTGGCGTGAGTGTTAAGAGGAAGTCCCGGGGCACAGGAAGCCATCACTGGCTGGGAAACAGCCACCCTCACAGCGACACGCTCAGAAGGCTACTCCTCTCTGAAGGGGAGAAGGGCCGTTGGCTGACCCTGAGATCAGCCGGGATGTTCCCGTGCATTCCCTCCAGGTGATTCTGGAGCCATCCTGGCCGTGGCTTTTAGACATCTGAGCGCTTGGAGGGGCGTGCTGGGCGCGTGACGGCCCCCCTCCCGATCGGCCTCTGTTTCGGGGGGGGGGCAGGCGATGCAGCGAGCCCTTTCCCGGGGGCTTCCCCCTGCCACTCGTCCTCCAAGTGTGCTGGGCTCTGAGTGGAGACGGTCACACCGGACAGGGAAAGCAGAGCAGAGAACCGGGCCCTCGAACCTAACGACCACCCGCCGGACACTTGGGAGCCTGAGGTGGCGCAGCAGGGAGAGCGTCGGGCTAGGATCCGGGAGACCTGTGTTCGAATCCCTGCTCTGCCGTGGAGGCTCAGTGGGTGTCCTTGGGCCAGGCACACGGTCTCAGCCTGACCCACCTCACGGGGTTCTTCTAGCAAGGATAAAATGGCTCCCCATTGGGGAGAAGAGCAGGGCATAGAGGAAACCGATCCCACCATCCCACTTCCGTCTCCCACCTTGTTGTTCTCCTTCCTGCCGGCTTTGCTTCCGTCCCCTGAAGGTCACGTGCTGGTGGTGGTGGTGGTGGTGGCGGCGGGGGGGGAGCAAGCAGTTGTGTCTCCTTGTCTCTCTCCTGGGAATTCTTAAATAAAATGTGTCTAGGCAGCCTTTCACCCCCACCACCCCCTGCAACTAAGACTTGGTTCAGTCTGAGCTGTTCAGCCTGAGGGGGGCTTGTGTGTGTGTGTGTGGGAAAGGGATCTTCTGGAGAAGGGGTGCCAGGAATACAGGCGAGTCACAAAACATGCGGCCTGTGCTCGCTTGGAATCGGCAAAACGGCTCATAAAAGTCACCCAGGACGAGAAGAGAGACTGGATTTATACCCCATGGCCCTTCACTACCCAAGGGAGTCTCAGAGCGGCTCACAATCTCCTTTCCCTTCCCCTCCCCACAACAGACACCCTGTGAGGTAGGGTGGGGCTGAGAGAGCTCTTACTGCCCTTGAGAGAACAGCTCTGAATGAACTTGGGACTGACCCAAGGTCACACCAGCAGCTGCATGTGGAGGAGGAGTGGGGGATCAAACCCAGTTCTCCCTCATTAGAGTCCGCGCTCCTAACCACTACACCAAAGTGGCTCTCTGGAACACGTCTACAAACCCTGCCCAGCCCTAAGGCAGCAGTGCAATCGTTGTAACTGTTCCATTCCATTTTTTCCTCCTTTACCTGAGTGTTGACAGTGGCACAAAAGAGTCCTGGGCCTTAACCCCATTCTCTCAGTCGCCTGGTCTTGTTCTTTTGCCTCCAGGGACTCCTCTGTGGCAGCACCAGGCCCAGCTCCATCCCCTTCTTTACAGCAGTGCAAAGATAAAATGAGGGGCCCCCCCCGCTTGTTTCTTGGGGGAGTTCCCTGCACCACTCAATGTTCCTTGTGCCGGCTCGGAAAGGACACACGTGGGACTGGCAGCCAGATCACGGGCAGCGTTGCCACACCCTGGCCTTTGGCATTCCCGTTGCCTCTGCCTGCCGCCCTCTTCCAAGGCTGCTTTCCTTGACCTGCATAGATGGGATGTGGCATGAGGATAAAGAACTGAAATGCCAGAAGAACCTACTGATGGATTCTTCTCATGTTTTGGGGGAGTTTTTTTGTTGACACAAGAGACTATTATTACCGTGGAAAGGAGCAGGGAGTTTGCAGGAGGAGAGTCACGCACACCCTGCTGGTTTCCCCTCTGATTTGGGGGGAACCACCCTTCTCGATCAACTTGGTGGGCGGGGCGGGGAAACACAGCAGATGGCCAGAGAGGGTGGGTGTGGCCAGGCAGGACTGGTGGGCAGCCCGGAACCTCAGTGGTGTGGGGGCCCTGCAGTGCTCTGCTAGCACCGCACACGTGGCGGAAGGTTGTGAAACGCGTGTGGGCCTGTGATCAGAGCCCCCCGTCTGCAGTGGCATGTGGGGACTGACACGTGCCGTGGGGTTTTTTTCTTCCTTGTCCACAGATCAGCATCTTCATGACGCACCTGTCCAACTACGGGAACGACCGCCTGGGGCTGTACACCTTTGAAAGCCTTGTCAAGTTTGTACAGTGCTGGACCAACCTTCGCCTTCAGACGCTGCCCCCCATTCAGCTGGCCAAGAAGTATTTTGAAATATTTTCACAGGAGAAGAACCCTCTGTGGCAGGTGAGGAGATGGCAGGGCCCCCCCCCTTCCCTGTCCTGCAGCTGGAGGAGGAGGAAAAGAGCTCTGTGGGCCCTGGAGGAGCCCCCCCACCCTGCCCAAAAGAGCACTCGGAATGCCACTCACGGGCTGCCCGGGCATCAGTGGTCCACGGTTGGCAGGGAAGCCAGGAGGTCTTCCTAAGCTGCCTGGGGCTCTGCTAAGTATGCTCTGCCCAGCTGGGAGGTCGGCTGTGCCCGGACCAAGTCCCTGTTTTGTCCAGAGAGCCTAACTCCCAAGTCTTGGTTGACTCCTGTTCTGACGGGACCTTTGGACACTGCAGCGACTCACCCTCCCTGGCGGAACCCGGCCAGACAGTTGCGAGGGGCAGCCAGTTTGTGTGCCTCAGGGCTCGAGGGCAAGTCAGGCCGGCACACGGTCAGGCGTAAGCCTGGATCACCATGATCTCGTCGGGGCTGGCGTGGGATTGCGCCACCATTCGCATCTGGGGCTGTTGCCGCAGGTTCAGGGAGCCTTTGGGAGCTGTGTGGGCCAGCCAGGAAAGGACCAAGGGCCCCGAGAGGCCTCATCCCCTTTGCCTCCGCCGGCTGGGCCTTCCTCGCCCCCAGGACCCCCTGGGCAAATTGATTTACCCGTCTAGAAAAATGTGATGCCGTCTCTCCGCGAACCTGCCTGAGGCAGCTGACAAAAAACAAATAATGAAGGCCAAAACATTAAAGTCCAGCCTTCAGAACCAAGGGTTCCTGGCGCGCTCCCACACCCGGCAGGCGTTCAGCGCCTTCACCGGTTCTCTGCCATCCATCCCGGGCATGCTCGCCGGTCTCCTCCTCGTCTTGTCACCGGTCTTCAGGAATCAGGGTGGCTGTGGGGGAAAGGGACGGATTTCCTGGAGGCAGGCGGCAAGCCAAAGGGGAGGCCAGCGAGCGGGCCTGGGATGGACGACGGCTCCTCCAGTGTCCTCTCAAGCTCTCGCTTGTGTTCCCCCCCCCCCATTGCTCAACGTGAATAACGAGGGGGATTAACACACTCCAGTGATGCAGGCAGGCCTGCCCCGATGCCATCCTATCCCTCGTGCCGCCTGGGACTTGGCATCCCGATGCCCCCTTGGGGCCTGGCACTGTGCATCGCAGCCCTCTCCTGCCCCCCTGGGCTCCTGGTCCATGGTTCTCCAAGCGCCGCTCCCTGGGCAACTCCAGAGTGAGCTGCAGCACAGATGCTGAGGAAGCTGGACCCACCCCACCTCACCCCTCCTCTGCCCTGGACTTCGTGGCCTTACAGACTTGCGGGCGTTTCCATCAGGGAGAAGAGAATGTGCCCAAGGCAAGAGACCCGTTATAGTCAACAGTGTCCTTTGCAACGGCTGATGGAAGGGAAATCTCAGCCACCAAGCCTCTGGGGACTTTGACTGACGGTGCCGAGTCTGTATAGATTTGTCTGCTTTTAAAAAAATCCTCACCACTTTTTCAAAAGAAAAAGGGGTAGAGAAAGCCGTAGTTAAGCGTGCTGAGTCCGAAGGCCCCCAGTGGACTAGACTGTAAACACCAGCTTGACTGTGGGGTGACTTTTTCTGTGAATTCCATAGACAAGGCCATGTGTATGTGTGTGTGTTCTTTGCGCTCTTTCCTGCCGCTGCCCGTGATTGCCACGCCCTCTCCCCGGGGTCTCAGGCTCGGTCTCTCCCTCCCTTGGTGTAGAACCCCTGTGATGACAAGCGGCACAAGGACATCTGGTCCAAGGAGAAGACCTGTGACCGGCTCCCCAAGTTCCTCATCGTCGGGCCTCAGAAAACAGGTGACGCTCAGAGAGACCTCACTCGGACTCCTCCTGTCCATGGGCGAGGGTCTCCTTTCTGTGCCGCTAGGATTTCCCCCTCTTGGGCTGTTAGGCGCATAGGATCGGGACCCTGAGGCCTAGACTGGGAAGGGACAGGCAGAAGGGGGTGAGGAGGAGGCCATTCCAAGCCCGAAGCCGCAGAAAATAGCCGCCGCGCCCCCCCCCCCCCGCGCCCCCTTGGGCTTCCTCGGAGTGCCTGGTGTGCAACTCCAGCCCTGCCAAGGGAGGGAATCCAAGAATGCAAAGGGTTGCTGGTGCCCCCTAGTGGCTCAGGTATGTCTGTGTCTGCGAGCCCCTGTCCTGGACTCCAAATCTTGCTACCCTCATCGTTTGAACGCTGCCTGGCGAGAACCAGCAGGCCTCCCATCCCGTCTTCCCGCCCCAGAAAGAGCAGCTGGCGTGGCCACTTTTGGGGCAAGTATCCCTTCATAGGCGGCGCATGAGAAGAGAGATGGGAAGCACTGCCGCTGACATCCATGTCCTCTTCACGGCGTGCGGTAAAGCCCTTTTGCCCATGTGTTTTGTAGGCACCACAGCTGTGCATTTCTTCCTCTCCATGCATCCCGCCGTGACCAGTAACTTCCCAAGCCTGTCCACCTATGAAGAGATCCAGTTCTTCAATGGTCCCAATTACCACAAAGGGATCGACTGGTAAGCACGAAGTCACCTCACGGAGACGCTGCTCCGGTCTGCCCTGGTGACAGGCTGCCTCTGGGGATAGCGAGCGGCGAGTCCCGGGCCACGGAGGTCCTGAGGGTGTGGTGAGCTTCCGAGTGCCAGAGCTGCCTTGGCCAGGCCCCCCGTAGACCTTGCTGGTCTCTCTCGGCTGCTCCTGGTGCAGGCCAGCACAGCCCCCCTCGGAGACTTGTCTGGGTGCAGCCTGGGATCTCCTCGGCTCATGGGAGGAAGGGCAGAGTCCCCCTGGGGCCCCTGGCACGGCACTGCTTGGCGCCACAGGCTGCAGCCCTCGCTCTTGAAGTGACCCAGTAGCCCTAGAGAGGATCAGCCCTCAGGTGGGCTGTGGATGCCAGCCTGTGGTACAGGGGATGGCGCTGTCTGCTGATGCAGATGTCTACACTAGCCCCAGTTGTGACCAAACCCTCATCGCTCTCCTCTGCACCCACCCCATCCTGTCCACATCCTTTTGAAGGGAGGCCTCCAGAATTGCACACCAGACTCCAGGTGCGGCCTGGCCAAGGCAGTGTACAGCAGGATGACAACCTCTTGCGGTTTCGATGTTATGCCTGTTGATACACCCCAAGATCGCATTCGCCTTTTGTGTCGCTGCATCACATTGGCTGCTCATATTTAACTGCACCGTGTGTGGTGTTCCCTGGGTTGCCAGGTCCCCCCCCCCCCGGCTGGCACCCTTACCCCAACGTCTTGTTCACACACAGCGCTAGCCCATAAGTGAATACTGCTACCCAGTAACACGGCTACCCTGCGTGGGCGTTGTCCTCTGCTGCCCACCCTGCAGTTTTATCACCGCCTTCTGGTTTCCTATGCCAGGGAAGGCAGCCGGCCCTCCGTTAGGCTCCAGGGGAGGCCCTCCTCAGCCCTGCCTGGTTCTCTTGACAGGTACATGGAATTCTTCCCCATCCCCTCCAATGCCAGCACGGACTTCATGTTTGAGAAGAGCGCCAATTACTTTGACGCTGAGGCCGTCCCCAAGCGAAGTGCCGCTCTCCTCCCACGGGCCAAAATCATCACTATCCTGATCAACCCCGCGGACCGAGCCTACTCCTGGTATCAGGTAAGCCCTGCTGCATGGCATGGCTGGCCTCCAGATGAGAGGCGGGGAGGGGGGCGGAGTGCTCCGGAGGAAGGACTCCTAACCCTCAGTCGTCTTTTTCTCTGCCTGCCCTCCACGGATGCTCCCAGCACCAGCGCGCTCACGACGACCCCATGGCGCTCAACTACACCTTCTACCAGGTGATTTCTGCGGGGCCCCAAGCCCCTCTGGAGCTGCACAACCTGCGGAGCCGCTGCCTGACCCCGGGACTGTACGTCACTCACCTGGAGCGATGGCTGGCCTATTACCCCTCGGGGCAGGTAGGGCTGCAGCCCTTGGAGCCAAGGGTCCTGGCCTTCCTCACTGGGTGGCTCTTCCCGGATGGCCCATGACGGCTGCCTGCCAGGCGGTCATCTGTGGAGCAGGTGCCTGCCTGGGAGCCAAGGGCAGGGGGGAATCAAAGCACACAGCAAAGCTGCCCCACACTCCAGTGCCGCTGGCGCAGGAGAGCTCCTGGCAGGTCGTGCCTGCCACCAAGAAGGCAGCCTTGTTACCCGGTTGGCTGTCTGCGGCAGAGCGAGTGACCCGGCAGGGAGGCCGTGGCTGTCTTGGGCCCGCTGGGAGGGCCACTCAAAGCTTGCCGGCTTCCCAGTCCCGAGTGGCCCCCAGGCACGAGGATGCCGAGCGGAAGGGAAGTCGAGGTGGTTCTCCAGCGGGCGGGTCCTGCGTGCTGGCCAGCTTGGCGGGAAGAGAACTCTGCCCCGATAGTTGTGACCGCAGGGAATCCTCTGCAGCGGAACCGTGCTTGCTCAAGCCGCCCCCTCTCACGGGGAGGAAATGAGTTCCCGGCCACAAAAGCCACCTGGTCCCTGTAGCCCACTCTGCGATTCACCGAGCATTTGGGTGCTGCTTGATGAACTCTGGACGTACGGGTCTCCTGCGTTTTCTTTACCCCACTCACTGAGAGGGCTCAAACCAACGCACGGTACACAAAGACACAGGACGGGCGCTCTTGTTTCTCGCCTGGGAGTCTCTGCTGCCTGGCTCCTGGGCTCAGGAGAGCTCTCCTCCACCCCCCCGAACCCTCCTCTCGCTTTGCCTCCCCCTCCAGATGCTGATTGTGGACGGGCAGGAGCTCCGGCACAGCCCCGCCTCGGTCATGGAGAACGTCCAAAGGTTTCTGGGGGTCACACCACTCTTCAACTACACCCAAGCACTCAAGTAAGGATTCTGCACATATATGCATGGACCATCCCGGGCGGGGGGAGTGAGGTCTGCTTCTGGTCGGTCAGGTCTGAAGAGGCTGCGGGAATCTAACCGAGCAGCAAAAACCCCGGGAGAGGCAGAGGCTCGGAGCACGAGAGCTGGCCTGTGAGCCCTCGGAAGCAGCCGAGCTCTGGCCCGGGGGGCCGGCCTGCCCCCGGCCCCTGAGGGGGAACCACCGTGGGTGGAGCGCCGGCTTCAGGCCTCACTCCAGCCGAGAACCAGGTTCTCCAAGCTGGCCAACATTTATTCTATTGTTGGCCCCATTGATACCCCTCCTTTCTTCCCCCTGGGATCCAAAGGGGCTCACAACACTGGCCCCCTCCATGCCATCCTCACAGCAGACCGGTGGGGCGGCTGAGACTGGGAGGGAGGGGCCGGCCCTGGGAGATGCCCTGGCCTGGCGGAGCCTGACCCGGGAGGGCCTCTCCCATCCTCCGCCAGCCCTCTGGCCGCGGCCCACCGTGTGGACCCAAACAGAGCCTCGTCCTCTCGACACCACACCTGCTGCTCCCATTGGCTGCTAGACGTTGGCTCGGTCCCCTTGCCACCTTCTCTCCGCCTCACCTCCCAGACAGGTGTCACTCCCGGCATCAGAGTCATTTTGCTCCCTGGCTGTCCCTGCCAAGGCTCTGCCCCTGAGCCGTGCCCTGGTGGTTATGGGTCCTCGTGCCCCCGAACGGGCAGAGAAGAAAGCTGGCCTTAGAGGCTGCCCCTCCCGAGGAGCCTCGCTTTAAACTGTCCCCAAAGGCCGTTGCCTGGTGGCGAGCAGGGGAGGAACTGATTCCGGGGGCGAGAAGCCAGGATGTGCAGGGGCCAGAGAAGTACACCTGCCCTGGGCCTCTCCGCTCCACTGGGGACCCTCCGCGTGACTCTGGAAATAAAAGCCCCCAGGCGCCGGAGAATGATGGGCGACAAAATAAACGTTTGGTTAAAAAAGGGACCTACAGGTCGCTTCCTTTTATGTTCCCAAGGAAGCTGCCATGTGTTAATTTCCCCCCCTGGGTATCGTTTTGATTTCTCTCAGAAGGCTGCAGGACGATTGCCCAAATCCTCATTTGCTTCCTTGAACCACAAGGAAGGGGGTGGGGTGATAAAAAGGTTGTAATGAAAGTAAAGAATTCCGATGGGGCATGAAATTGCACTGCAGTGATCCAACAAATGTTAGTTCCATGCAAATGCCCACCTGTGTCATTGTGCGTAACACGAGCGCACTCCTGTGCAGGTTTGATGAGGCCAAGGGGTTTTGGTGCCAGGTGCTGAACGGCGGGAAGACCAAGTGCCTGGGGAGAAGCAAAGGGAGGAAGTACCCAGAGATGGACTCCTCGGTGAGTACCGGGCGGGGCCTTCCCTGCTCACAGCACAGAGGAGAAGACGGGGGGGGGGGGGCGGGTGGGGGCCTTCGTCAAACGCTGTGGCCATTCGCTAACGGTGTCCTTTCCTCTCGGCCCGGCTGCAGTCCCGCATGTTCCTGGCGGACTTCTATCGCGAGCACAACATCGAACTCTCCAAGCTGCTGAACAAGCTCGGGCAGCCCCTGCCCACCTGGCTGCGAGAGGACCTGCAGAACTCGAGCTGGAGCTGAAGGGGGGGGGGGAGGATGCCGGACCGGAGCCGCCAGACGCAGGGGTGGGAAACGGCACCCACGGAGGAGCGTGCCCGTGGACTTTGATGGCGGGGTGGGGGTGCCGAGTGCTGACCAGGCACCTTCAAGTGTTAACGGTTTGCGGGCTTCTGAGACACAAAAGGGACTGTGCAGTTGTCCTCTTCCCCCCCCCACCTCGGTTCCAGGGAGCGCCCCCCAGGAACGCATGCAGGCTATCATCTTTGGAGCAGAAAAGCCTGGGGCGGGGGGGAGGGGGCTCCACAGAGAGGCAAAGGCACTGAGACATTCCCTGTTCATGACCAATTGTGCAGGATGCCCACAAGCAGAAGTCTGGCTGTTGTGAGCGCAAAGGTCAGGTCGTGGATGGCAGCCGTGGCTGTTTCAGCAGCTGGGCCTCCCAAGGTGAAGGGAGGAGAAAGCTAGAGAGGATGGGGCAGGAGAAACCCCCCCCCCCCAGCCATGTCTGGACAGCTGTATATCCCTGGGCAGCGGGTTCCTGCCGTTTCTCATCCATTGGCACCATGGCATGAAGACGACTCTGGGCGAGAGGGCACATGGTTCTCACTGCCGGGCCTCCAGCCCCACCCTCCGCGACCCCCGTCCCATCGTCACACCTCTGCAGCCGCCACCACCCTCATGGCGTGGCGGCCAGCCCAAGGCCTGCCTTGCCTTTCCAGGCGCGCCTTACGTGGAGCAGAGTCAAGCGCCAGGCTCACGGCGGGGGGGGAGGGGCAGAGTGTGTGGGGAAACAGCTGGCTTTGGTGGGGAAGATAAAGGGGGGGGGGGACATGCGCAACTCCTCTGCGTCTCCATTCTCATAGGGAGGAAAATGGTTTCAGCCAAGCTTATACATTGAGCCTTAGTTCTTGTGTATTTTTTTAAATGGTGGGTTTACCATTGTCTGTAAATATATAGTATGGACTATATACTACTTCATTCAATGTGTCCCCAAGCAGGGCAACTATTGTGCAGCCACAGGTGGAAGAAGCACAAGACCAACAGAAAAGGCCCCGTGGCCGAGGAGAGGCGCGGCCTGGCCTGCCCTGCTGCCTGCACTGGATCCATGTATAGTGTCATTCACATTGAATGAGGAGGAGGAGGAGGAGGAGGATGAAGCATAAATTCTTGGCTCTTGCAGCTGAGCACATGTCTAAATAAAGGTTAGACGTAGCATTTGGAGACAAAGGCTGTATGGCTTCCTTTCTCTTTGGCCGTGGCCGTGGCAGCTCTCTGGGGAACTGGGTGCAGGGGCCCCTCGAGGGAACAGGGCTCCCAGGTGCGATGCCCGACACCGGTCCTGGCACCCACCACAGTGTTCCTAGCAGGCGGGTGTGGCTTTCATCCCGCAAGGTTTCCGATGGGCTTGAGTGGCTCTGGCAGCCGCTGTCCCCACCGCAAACAGGAGCTTCGCTGCTTGACAGAAGGTGAGTGGTGGTGGAGGCCCTTTGGGTGGCTGGCTGCCCCTCATGAGTCAGCCATGTTGCAGCCACACACACACATACACACTGGCCAAGCTCCAAAGGTGCCTGCAGGCTCACAAAGGCGGGGGGACCCCCTGCTGTAAGAAGGCTGGGCTGCAAGCTGGCAGGGGGTGGCAGGTGGCTCCAGAAGAAGAGCTGCTCCTCGACTCTGGACTTCGGCACCTACAAGGTCCCAGGAGCGTCATCTTCTGGCTGGCTGCACCCCCCCAACGACCCACACACGGCAGCTCCACCGTGTCTCCCCTAAAACTAGTTGCTGCCTGTGATCGGTGCCCTTTCCTAGCACCCTAAACCACCAGCACCTGGCAAGCAGATGGCGCTCCTTTTCACCAGTCCCAAATGCATAATGTCCCAACAAGGCACAGCTGACCCCCGGCGACCGCCCCCCCGGCAAGGGGCTTTCGAGGCAAGTGAGAAACCGAGGGGGTTGGGCACTGCATGCCTCGACACTGCTGCCTTTGGCTGTCTCCCGGCCAGGTACTGACTCTACTCCGCTTCTGCGATCAGATGAGATCAAGCTAGACACACACACACCATGCTGCCTTCTCCCCCCCCCCCCCCACCAGTCCTGGCTGACATACTTACCGATTGCCCCAGCTGTCTTAACCTCAACATACCACAGCTGTTGCCTGCTCAGTATTGAAGGGGTTGGAGCCACTCTTCCAGGTGGCCACAGGGAGAGGAGAGGCTCGCACTACTCCGCTGTAAAGACATCTGAAACGGAGCCATTTCTGAACCACACAGGGGACAACGGCTGAGTGGGTGGTGGTGGTGTTTAAGCAGAGAATTACAGAATCCACCTAGAACAGCCCTTCCTTCCTTCCTTCCTTCCTTCCTTCCTGCACTGAGATTCAATTCTAGATCATGCCAGGGAACACAATACAGCAGGGAGTAGCTCAAATGTGTGCCAAGGGAATCCTGCACTCGAGGGGGAGGGGGTGTGTGCCAAGACCCCTGGCATCCCCATCAAGGGAGGCGAGAGCATCTTGCCTGGGGCACCTCTTCGCACGACAAGACTGTTCCCAAAACCAAAGGTGCAACACAGCGACTTTGCGCTCTAATGTGTACGTTGGGGGGGGGGGATTGTTGCTGGGATAGCTATTAGAAGCATTCGATCTTCTTCGTGGTCTCTGTGCATCACACCCTTGGGATAGTCTGCGCCTGCGCTGATCTTCTCGGTACCGGTAGCTAGCCAAAGGGATTTTCGCGCCCTCTCCTAGGTCACGTGCCAGGCTCCACTGCGCATGACCAAGGAGGGGCACGCAGATCCCGCCAGTTCTTCTCTGACCGCCGCACTGGTAGGACGCCTTTTTGCTTCGGTCTGATTAGTACTAGTTTCACTTTCCAATTCCGTGTTAGTTAGCCTTTTTCTTTATTTTTCCGTATTGTTAGTATTTTTCTTTCGGGTTTAAAGTTGTTCTGTCTCCCCTCCGCTGGCCTATGGCCCCGCGGTGGGGTTTCTTCAAGCGGTGTAAGTCCTGTGGACTGAAAATCTCCCCCACAGACGGACACGCTTTGTGCTTGGTGTGCCTAGGGGAATCTCACCGTGTTTCCTCGTGCAAACATTGCCAAAAATTTTCCAATCAGACTCGGAAGAATAGAGCTGCGAGACTCCATTTGGCGCTCATGGAGAAAGCTCTTTCCCCACAGTCTTCATCGCCACTTGATGCATCGGGACATGCCTCAGTGTCTACTTTGACTCCGGACGCTCTTATCCCAGCTTCGGGAAATTCGACGTCGACAGTTGCTATCGATGCTTCGGCACCGAAACAGTCAGTATCGACCAGTGACAGCCCCATACCTTCTAAGATCCGGAAGCAGGGGTTAACTGATGCCGTACCTTCCAAGATCCGGAAGAAGGGCAAAGACACCAAGATTAAGCCTCCCAAACTTAAAAAGGACACAAAATCCAGAATCCATAAGGTGTCGGCTAGTCAAGGGCGTGCCCCAGATTCACTGCCTCTGGACGGCAACCAGCTTCTCGATTCTGATCCCGATATGGACCTTACGCAGCAGGCTCCATTGTCTGAATCCAAGCAGTCTAGCCACCAGTCTATCGAAGCCTCGCCTACTTACACTCTCAATGATCGACACCGATCACCTCCCTCGCCTCCCCTAACTTGGGATCAGCAACAATGGCAATATCTTTATGGCAATCGGTACCCATATCCATGGGTCCTTCCACCTCCACCACTGCCCCCGACGGAGTGGGATCGTCAGTTGGTGTCGTCCAGGTTATCGCAATTTAGAGATCTCCCTTCCAGACCGTCGATACCGCCACAAAGACCGTGTCCAGCTTTGCCTCCACTGTCGAACTCATCGATACCAATAGAGGTACCTCCAATTATGCCCGTTCCTTCCCCGGAACTGCCTGAGGATTCATCCAGTTCTGATGATACATCAAATCAAGGGGATGATACAGACATGCCTTCTCCACCTTCTGATGTGGAAGCAGACCTCCCCATTTCACCGTCGGAAGACA